>NC_091295.1:63015477-63070477 GCF_038502225.1 Cherax quadricarinatus | reverse complement strand
ACGACACCCACGGATGAAGTGGGGGACTTCACGAGATGAAGTGGGGGACACGGTCATGGATGTAAAGGGAATGGCATGAGAAGAGGGGATGGGTCGGCCAAGGACAAACGTTGAAGAGTCATGGAGGAAGACGAGGAGGAGGAGAGAAAGAGACGAGAAACATTAAAGTAGGTTATTACACCTTGACACTTCTGCCGTCAAACTCACACCTGTAATCTCTAAGTTACCTGTGTCGCGTCAATTTTATCCTTGCGCTCCTTCCTATGAACTCCCTTTACCAGGCGAACGTACCCTTTCCCATATAAATCTGCTGAAGCTCTCTCTATGTGTGTCCCTTCCCTCACCACCAGCCACATGTGTTACTCAAGTCCCACCTCACCATTCTAATTGCTCTGCTACTTCATCTCCCTCTCACTTTGCCCTCTCTCTCTCTCTCTCTCTCTCTCTCTCTCTCTCGCTTTCTCAACATCCTTAGTATCCCCGGCTGTACCACCGGGGTACGAGCAGCGTGGATGCAGGCTGCATCAGGATTGAGTTAAGGCCACATGAATATTCTGACCGTCCGACAATTCATTGACATCAAGGTGGAGAGAGGAGCCAGGTTTGACTGGTTGGTATGTACAGGTGGAGGTGCCTCAGGCAACCCCCCACCTCGCCCGCCCTAGCGTCAAGCCGTATCACTGTTTTGAAACCGTTTCGTTGTCTCTTAGGATCTTCCTGTTTCATACGATCTCCCCGTCTCGATCGAGATAGTGTTTCAGTTCGTGTAATATGAGGTCTCGATCAGTAAGAGGAAGTCTAACCGCTTTGTTTAGCATGTGAGGTGAGTGCATGTTTTGCAGTGATGTTGCTATTTTCAATGTGTTATCGTTTCTCTTGTGTCTCTGAAGCCATCTTCCCATTTTCTGCAGAATTTCATTAAAATTCCTTTCCAGTTGCTGTTCTAATTTCCTTTAATATAGCGTTCTTATCTATCTAGATACCCATGTGTCCCTGGCAATGTCGTGCCTATCTGTTCAGAAACTCAAACATCGTTAAAGTAGATCTCCTCTTATTAAGGATGACCAGGAAGCTCTTGTTTGCCCTGGACACCACGGCGCTTAGCGGATCATTAAACACCAACAACTGAATGTGACGGAGGTACAATTAGGTTTCTCGGCACGTCAGTCCCGCCTACTGGAGCAAAATTAACTATCTGTCATTCTATAGCGACTAAATCAATGCGAATTATCCTGAGTTGACTGCAGCGTTGCAGCTCACTGCTCCGTGTTGCCCTTTGCTGTCTCCCATTCACATCTATTATCTTTATTTCTCTAGCCTCCCATCTAATCCACAGTCCCATTTCTTTACCATTCGTGGGTCAGTGTTTTCTGATCATTTTATAGCTTCCTATTCTTCGTCGGGGCCTCGTTTACACACACACACAATCATAGTCACGGGTATTGTATACAAACACTGAGCACCTGCAGACAAAGTCTAAAGCTCAAGGACAGTAAATCTCTGCCACCGCCAGCACAAATCCTTTACTTATCGAGTCTTTCTGGGAAACAAAACTCTACCACCTGGACAAAATTCTGCCTCACCCTCTGCTGTCCTAAAAAAGCAAAACGACATTGCAGCCACCACCAACACGAGTTAGAATTCAACCTTTCCAGGAAACCAACATTTCATATGCCACACATAATCCTGTCACTTCGGAGGGAAGAGAGGGGGATGGATTTCCTGGGAAGAGGGCCCACGTCGACCAACAATTTATTATTATTATTCTTATTATTAATATTATTTACATAAGCAGTAAATCCGTGAGTCATTCAACACATGGCGGAGATTCGATTTTTCCTTTGGCTAATGGAGGCGTGATCTCTGACCGATCAGGCTGTAAGTAGCACCTTTCGTCCAGCATCCAGAGAGAACAATTGCCAGCCAGGAAAGAACAACTCCCCCAGCTTCACTAATCTCGCATTTCCTCAGTTATACGCCGAGCCGCAGGTGCTGGCCACACAAGGCTTTGTTGACACTCTGCTGCGAGTATTTATGTTGTTGCAAGGAGGGGAGAGAGAGAAAGAGAGAGGGAGAGGGGGAGAGAGAGAGAGAGAGAGAGAGAGAGAGAGAGAGAGAGTGTGAGAGGGAGAGAGAGAGAGAGAGAGAGAGAGAGAGAGAGAGAGAGAGAGAGAGAGAGAGAGAGAGAGAGAGAGAGAGAGAGAGAGAGAGAGAGAGAGAGAGAGAGAGAGGAAAGCGTCTCACCCCGAGTGTAGTGTTGGCTTATAGGACATCTGTACGTACGAAGAAGCTAGCTTCTGGGATTACCTATTGTACTTCATTGTGTCTGTGGATTTATGTGGCTTATTGGAGCTTACGTTTGTTGGATGATCCGTAATATAATTCTTTCACCTTCAAAATTCGGCTTAGGACTGAGAGTGTTATCGAACCTTCCTGAGCTGAAGACTACCCCCACCCTTTCCGTCAGACGAGTGAGGATGTTGCAACTCTGTGGGTCATCTGAGCTGTGATGTTAACACACTTTTCTCTTTACTGGAACACCTTACTTCAGTGGGGAACGGTTACTGTGTTAAAAAACTCTGTCAATCACTTTTACTATCTTAGGTTTGGATTATTTCTGTCTTAATATTATTTGTGGGATAAAGATCTTATAATTACATCTACAGTTAAGACCCTTTCATTTGTTTCTTATCATTTCTTCCCGGTTATAATTTTCCTAAAGGAATGCATGCTTTCTTCTCACTTCCCTGACAAGCAAAAATACCAAATACACAATTCACAATGTTGGTATGACCTCACCTCTGGTTACTGCTCGCCTAACGCCAGCTTACGTCAGAGGTGAGTGGAGTGGCGTTGTCCGTACAACACCTCTCTCGGTCTCGAGGTCTTCCTTTCCTGCTCATTTACTTTGATTAAGAAGCTACCTGGAGCATAGCATTATTCCTTAATCTAAAGAAAGTACGAGTACTTGTGACACTTTCACTTAGTAGAAGCTCTCCTGTGTTTAAGAGATTTCAATTACACTGGTCAAATTATAAGTGTTTAAAAGTTTGATCGTCTCAGGAAATTGAGACTAACTTTATCAAATCTAGGAATAAAGACTCATTCAGCCAGAATGGAGGTCATTGTAACGGTATATGATTATAAGTCTGTTAAAGTGTTTGTATCTAATTGATAAGTAAAAGGTGCCATTAGAATACCTTAAGACCATAAAGTAATGTATGGTATATTGAAAGAGATGTTTTATGAAGTTTCTCGATCTCCTTAATACTACAATTGATCTGCACAAGAGATTGAATTACATCATTATATGTAATATCTTATTACGATTTTTCATGTGTAGATTTCATACTGAAGATCCCCCAGACTCATGTCATATATGCTTTACAAATTCTATGTAATATCGCAATAACTTGATGAAGCCCACTGTGTGGGCGAAACGTAGTAAGTACAGGTTCGTACTATACTACTACATTTGAGCTCATATTTTCCATCAAGAGCCTAAATGACCTGACCATCAACCAGGAGACCTGGTCTAGCACTGAGCACGGGTGATCCCTGGTATCAGTTACAGGCAACTTACAGGTATACAACAAGAAAGTCATCAATGTTTGCTATCCCCATAAGCAGAGACGAATGAATATCTTGCTGTCCCACTATGATGAAGTACATCAGCGCCTTGCTCTCCCACTAAGATGTACATCAGTGTCTTGCTCTCCCACTAAGATGTACATCAGTGTCTTGCTCTCCCACTAAGATGTACATCAGTGTCTTGCTCTCCCACTAAGATGTACATCAGTGTCTTGCTCTCCCACTAAGATGTACATCAGTGTCTTGCTCTCCCCATAAGTTGTACATCACTGTCTGGCACTCCCACTAAGATGTACATCAGTGTCTTTCTCTCCCACTAAGATGTACATCAGTGTCTTTTCTCTCCCACTAAGATGTACATCAGTTTTCCTTTCTCCTCCCACTAAGATGTACATCAGCGCCTTGCTCTCCCACTAAGATGTACATCAGTGACTTGCTCTCCCTCTAAGATGTACATCAGTGTCTTGCTCTCCCACTAAGATGTACATCAGTGTCTTGCTCTCCCACTAAGATGTGCATCAGTGTCTTGCTCTCCCTCTAAGATGTACATCAGTGTCTTGCTCTCCCTCTAAGATGTACATCAGTGTCTTGCTCTCCCACTAAGATGTACATCAGTGTCTTGCTCTCCCACTAAGATGTGCATCAGTGTCTTGCTCTCCCTCTAAGATGTACATCAGTGTCTTGCTCTCCCACTAAGATGTACATCAGTGTCTTGCTCTCCCACTAAGATGTACATCAGTGTCTTGCTCTCCCACTAAGATGTACATCAGTGTCTTGCTCTCCCACTAAGATGTACATCAGTGTCTTGCTCTCCCACTAAGATGTACATCAGTGTCTTGCTCTCCCACTAAGATGTACATCAGTGTCTTTCTCTCCCACTAAGATGTACATCAGTGTCTTTCTCTCCCACTAAGATGTACATCAGTGTCTTTCTCTCCCACTAAGATGTACATCAGCGCCTTGCTCTCCCACTAAGATGTACATCAGTGACTTGCTCTCCCTCTAAGATGTACATCAGTGTCTTGCTCTCCCACTAAGATGTACATCAGTGTCTTGCTCTCCCACTAAGATGTGCATCAGTGTCTTGCTCTCCCTCTAAGATGTACATCAGTGTCTTGCTCTCCCTCTAAGATGTACATCAGTGTCTTGCTCTCCCACTAAGATGTACATCAGTGTCTTGCTCTCCCACTAAGATGTACATCAGTGTCTTGCTCTCCCACTAAGATGTACATCAGTGTCTTGCTCTCCCACTAAGATGTACATCAGTGTCTTGCTCTCCCACTAAGATGTACATCAGTGTCTTGCTCTCCCACTAAGATGTACATCAGTGACTTGCTCTCCCACTAAGATGTACATCAGTGTCTTGCTCTCCCACTAAGATGTACATCAGTGTCTTGCTCTCCCACTAAGATGTACATCAGTGTCTTGCTCTCCCACTAAGATGTACATCAGTGTCTTGCTCTCCCACTAAGATGTACATCAGTGTCTTGCTCTCCCACTAAGATGTACATCAGTGTCTTGCTCTCCCACTAAGATGTACATCAGTGTCTTGCTCTCCCACTAAGATGTACATCAGTGTCTTGCTCTCCCACTAAGATGTACATCAGCGCCTTGCTCTCCCACTAAGATGTACATCAGTGTCTTGCTCTCCCACTAAGATGTACATCAGCGCCTTGCTCTCCCACTAAGATGTACATCAGTGTCTTGCTCTCCCACTAAGATGTACATCAGTGTCTTGCTCTCCCACTAAGATGTACATCAGTGTCTTGCTCTCCCACTAAGATGTACATCAGTGTCTTGCTCTCCCACTAAGATGTACATCAGTGTCTTGCTCTCCCACTAAGATGTACATCAGTGTCTTGCTCTCCCACTAAGATGTACATCAGTGTCTTGCTCTCCCACTAAGATGTACATCAGTGTCTTGCTCTCCCATTAAGATGTACATCAGTGTCTTGCTCTCCCACTAAGATGTACATCAGTGTCTTGCTCTCACACTAAGATGTACATCAGTGTCTTGCTCTCCCACTAAGATGTACATCAGTGTCTTGCTCTCCCACTAAGATGTACATCAGTGTCTTGCTCTCCCACTAAGATGTACATCAGTGACTTGCTCTCCCACTAAGATGTACATCAGTGTCTTTCTCTCCCACTAAGATGTACATCAGTGTCTTGCTCTCCCACTAAGATGTACATCAGTGTCTTCCTCTCCCAATAAGATGTACATCAGTGTCTTGCTCTCCCACTAAGATGTACATCAGTGACTTGCTCTCCCACTAAGATGTACATCAGTGACTTGCTCTCCCACTAAGATGTACATCAGTGACTTGCTCTCCCACTAAGATGTACATCAGTGTCTTGCTCTCCCACTAAGATGTACATCAGTGTCTTGCTCTCCCACTAAGATGTACATCAGTGTCTTGCTCTCCCACTAAGATGTACATCAGTGTCTTGCTCTCCCACTAAGATGTACATCAGTGTCTTGCTCTCCCACTAAGATGTACATCAGTGTCTTGCTCTCCCACTAAGATGTACATCAGTGTCTTGCTCTCCCACTAAGATGTACATCAGTGTCTTGCTCTCCCACTAAGATGTACATCAGTGTCTTGCTCTCCCACTAAGATGTACATCAGTGTCTTGCTCTCCCACTAAGATGTACATCAGTGTCTTGCTCTCCTAGTAAGATGAAACACATCAATGTCTTGCTCTCCCACTAAGATGTACATCAGTGTCTTGCTCTCCCACTAAGATGTACATCAGTGTCTTGCTCTCCCACTAAGATGTACATCAGTGTCTTGCTCTCCCACTAAGATGTACATCAGTGTCTTGCTCTTCCACTAAGATGAAACACATCAATGTCTTGCTCTTCCACTAAGATGTACATCAGTGTCTTGCTCTCCCACTAAGATGTACATCAGTGTCTTGCTCTCCCACTAAGATGTACATCAGTGTCTTGCTCTCCCACTAAGATGTACATCAGTGTCTTGCTCTCCCTCTAAGATGTACATCAGTGTCTTGCTCTCCCACTAAGATGTACATCAGTGTCTTGCTCTCCCACTAAGATGTACATCAGTGTCTTGCTCTCCCACTAAGATGTACATCAGTGTCTTGCTCTCCCACTAAGATGTACATCAGTGTCTTGCTCTCCCACTAAGATGTGCATCAGTGTCTTTCTCTCCCACTAAGATGTACATCAGTGTCTTGCTCTCCCACTAAGATGTACATCAGTGTCTTGCTCTCCCACTAAGATGTGCATCAGTGTCTTGCTCTCCCTCTAAGATGTACATCAGTGTCTTGCTCTCCCACTAAGATGTACATCAGTGTCTTGCTCTCCCACTAAGATGTACATCAGTGTCTTGCTCTTCCACTAAGATGAAACACATCAATGTCTTGCTCTTCCACTAAGATGTACATCAGTGTCTTGCTCTCCCACTAAGATGTACATCAGTGTCTTGCTCTCCCTCTAAGATGTACATCAGTGTCTTGCTCTCCCACTAAGATGTACATCAGTGTCTTGCTCTCCCACTAAGATGTACATCAGTGTCTTGCTCTCCCACTAAGATGTACATCAGTGTCTTGCTCTCCCACTAAGATGTACATCAGTGTCTTGCTCTCCCACTAAGATGTACATCAGTGTCTTGCTCTCCCACTAAGATGAAACACATCAATGTCTTGCTCTCCCACTATGATGTACATCAGTGTCTTGCTCTCCCACTAAGATGTACATCAGTGTCTTGCTCTCCCACTAAGATGTACATCAGTGTCTTGCTCTCCCTCTAAGATGTACATCAGTGTCTTGCTCTTCCACTAAGATGAAACACATCAATGTCTTGCTCTCCCACTAAGATGTACATCAGTGTCTTGCTCTCCCACTAAGATGTACATCAGTGTCTTGCTCTCCCACTAAGATGTACATCAGTGTCTTGCTCTCCCACTAAGATGTACATCAGTGTCTTGCTCTTCCACTAAGATGAAACACATCAATGTCTTGCTCTCCCACTAAGATGTACATCAGTGTCTTGCTCTCCCACTAAGATGTACATCAGTGTCTTGCTCTCCCACTAAGATGTACATCAGTGTCTTGCTCTCCCACTAAGATGTACATCAGTGTCTTGCTCTCCCTCTAAGATGTACATCAGTGTCTTGCTCTCCCACTAAGATGTACATCAGTGTCTTGCTCTCCCACTAAGATGTACATCAGTGTCTTGCTCTCCCACTAAGATGTACATCAGTGTCTTGCTCTCCCACTAAGATGTACATCAGTGTCTTGCTCTCCCTCTAAGATGTACATCAGTGTCTTGCTCTCCCACTAAGATGTACATCAGTGTCTTGCTCTCCCACTAAGATGTACATCAGTGTCTTGCTCTCCCACTAAGATGTACATCAGTGTCTTGCTCTCCCACTAAGATGTACATCAGTGTCTTGCTCTCCCACTAAGATGTACATCAGTGTCTTGCTCTCCCACTAAGATGTACATCAGTGTCTTGCTCTCCCACTAAGATGTACATCAGTGTCTTGCTCTCCCACTAAGATGAAACACATCAATGTCTTGCTCTCCCACTAAGATGAAACACATCAATGTCTTGCTCTCCCACTAAGATGAAACACATCAATGTCTTGCTCTCCCACTAAGATGAAACACATCAATGTCTTGCTCTCCCACTAAGATGAAACACATCAATGTCTTGCTCTCCCACTAAGATGAAACACATCAATGTCTTGCTCTCCCACCAAGATGAAACACATCAATGTCTTGCTCTCCCACCAAGATGAAACACATCAATGTCTTGCTCTCCCACTAAGAGGAAACACATCAATGTCTTGCTCTCCCACCAAGATGAAACACATCAATGTCTTGCTCTCCCACCAAGATGAAACACATCAATGTCTTGCTCTCCCACTAAGATGAAACACATCAATGTCTTGCTCTTCCACTAAGATGAAACACATCAATGTCTTGCTCTTCCACTAAGATGAAACACATCAATGTCTTGCTCTCCCACTAAGATGAAACACATCAATGTCTTGCTCTCCCACTAAGATGAAACACATCAATGTCTTGCTCTCCCACTAAGATGAAACACATCAATGTCTTGCTCTCCCAGTAAGATGAAACACATCAATGTCTTGCTCTCCCACCAAGATGAAACACATCAATGTCTTGCTCTCCCACCAAGATGAAACACATCAATGTCTTGCTCTCCCACTAAGAGGAAACACATCAATGTCTTGCTCTCCCACCAAGATGAAACACATCAATGTCTTGCTCTCCCACCAAGATGAAACACATCAATGTCTTGCTCTCCCACTAAGATGAAACACATCAATGTCTTGCTCTTCCACTAAGATGAAACACATCAATGTCTTGCTCTTCCACTAAGATGAAACACATCAATGTCTTGCTCTCCCACTAAGATGAAACACATCAATGTCTTGCTCTCCCACTAAGATGAAACACATCAATGTCTTGCTCTCCCACTAAGATGAAACACACACCTCCTCAAAGGGCCGGGTCGTGTAATATTGCTAGATTATTATTATGCATTGTGTGATGTATGTTGCCAAGTAGCTGGGAGGGGGGGGGGGGGGTGTTGGTGAGGAGTGTTAGTATTGAGTGTGTGATGTACGGAGTGATGGCAGGAGAGAGACAGACAGACAGACAGAGAGACAGACAGAAAGACAGAGAGATAGTGTGAGAGAGAGAGAGAACGACAGTGATATATATATATATATATATATATATATATATATATATATATATATATATATATATATATATATATATATATATATATATATATATATATATATGTATATGTATATATATATGAGAAGTTTTTACAAAGTAGAAGTGATGCAAGGAGGGAAGAGTATATGGAGAAAAAGAGAGAGGTTAAGAGAGTGGTGAAGCAATGTAAAAAGAGAGCAAATGAGAGAGTGGGTGAGATGTTATCAACAAATTTTGTTGAAAATAAGAAAAAGTTTTGGAGTGAGATTAACAAATTAAGAAAGCCTAGAGAACAAATGGATTTGTCAGTTAAAAAATATGAGAGGAGAGTTATTAAATGGAGAGTTAGAGGTATTGGGAAGATGGAGGGAATATTTTGAGGAATTGTTAAATGTTGATGAAGATAGGGAAGCTGTGATTTCGTGTATAGGGAAAGGAGGAATAACATCTTGTAGGAGTGAGGAAGAGCCAGTTGTGAGTGTGGGGGAAGTTCGTGAGGCAGTAGGTAAAATGAAAGGGGGTAAGGCAGCTGGGATTGATGGGATAAAGATAGAAATGTTAAAAGCAGGTGGGGAATATAGTTTTGGAGTGGTTGGTGCAATTATTTAATAAATGTATGGAAGAGGGTAAGGTACCTAGGGATTGGCAGAGAGCATGCATAGTTCCTTTGTATAAAGGCAAAGGGGATAAAAGAGAGTGCAAAAATTATAGGGGGATAAGTCTGTTGAGTGTACCTGGTAAAGTGTATGGTAGAGTTATAATTGAAAGAATTAAGAGTAAGACGGAGAATAGGATAGCAGATGAACAAGGAGGCTTTAGGAAAGGTAGGGGGTGTGTGGACCAGGTGTTTACAGTGAAACATATAAGTGAACAGTATTTAGATAAGGCTAAAGAGGTCTTTGTGGCATTTATGGATTTGGAAAAGGCGTATGACAGGGTGGATATGGGGGCAATGTGGCAGATGTTGCAAGTGTATGGTGTAGGAGGTAGGTTACTGAAAGCAGTGAAGAGTTTTTACGAGGATAGTGAGGCTCAAGTTAGAGTATGTAGAAAAGAGGGAAATTTTTTTCCCAGTAAAAGTAGGCCTTAGACAAGGATGTGTGATGTCACCGTGGTTGTTTAATATATTTATAGATGGGGTTGTAAGAGAAGTAAATGCGAGGGTCTTGGCAAGAGGCGTGGAGTTAAAAGATAAAGAATCACACACAGGGTGGGAGTTGTCACAGCTGCTCTTTGCTGATGACACTGTGCTCTTGGGAGATTCTGAAGAGAAGCTGCAGAGATTGGTGGATGAATTTGGTAGGGTGTGCAAAAGAAGAAAATTAAAGGTGAATACAGGAAAGAGTAAGGTTATGAGGATAACAAAAAGATTAGGTGATGAAAGATTGAATATCAGATTGGAGGGAGAGAGTATGGAGGAGGTGAACGTATTCAGATATTTGGGAGTGGACGTGTCAGCGGATGGGTCTATGAAAGATGAGGTGAATCATAGAATTGACGAGGGAAAAAGAGTGAGTGGTGCACTTAGGAGTCTGTGGAGACAAAGAACTTTGTCCTTGGAGGCAAAGAGGGGAATGTATGAGAGTATAGTTTTACCAACGCTCTTATATGGGTGTGAAGCGTGGGTGATGAATGTTGCAGCGAGGAGAAGGCTGGAGGCAGTGGAGATGTCATGTCTGAGGGCAATGTGTGGTGTGAATATAATGCAGAGAATTCGTAGTTTGGAAGTTAGGAGGAGGTGCGGGATTACCAAAACTGTTGTCCAGAGGGCTGAGGAAGGGTTGTTGAGGTGGTTCGGACATGTAGAGAGAATGGAGCGAAACAGAATGACTTCAAGAGTGTATCAGTCTGTAGTGGAAGGAAGGCGGGGTATGGGTCGGCCTAGGAAAGGTTGGAGAGAGGGGGTAAAGGAGGTTTTGTGTGCGAGGGGCTTGGACTTCCAGCAGGCATGCGTGAGCGTGTTTGATAGGAGTGAATGGAGACAAATGGTTTTTAATACTTGACGTGCTGTTGGAGTGTGAGCAAAGTAACATTTATGAAGGGATTCAGGGAAACCGGCAGGCCGGACTTGAGTCCTGGAGATGGGAAGTACAGTGCCTGCACTCTGAAGGAGGGGTGTTAATGTTGCAGTTTAAAAACTGTAGTGTAAAGCATCCTTCTGGCAAGACAGTGATGGAGCGAATGATGGTGAAAGTTTTTCTTTTTCGGGCCACCCTGCCTTGGTGAGAATCGGCCAGTGTGATAATAAAAAATAAAATATATATATATATATATATATATATATATATATATATATATATATATATATATATATATATATATATATATATATATATATATATATATATATATATGTCGTGCCGAATATGTAAAACTTGCGAAAATTTGTGTATGTAATAATTTCGCAAATATCATTCTGAACCTAACGAAAAGAAATATATTTCACTGTGCTTGTTTATTATTAAATTATTATAAACGTATCTAAAATATATTTAGTTGCATTAGGCTAAAATAAATTGCGCTTGTTATAATAAGGTTAGGTAAGTTTTCCAAGATTCTTTTGGTGCAAAATTATAATTTTTACATTTGCATTAATGAAAAAATATATCTTATATATATATATATATATATATATATATATATATATATATATATATATATATATATATATATATATATATAAATGAAATTACGAACCAAGTGATTTTGAATCATTTACCGAAGTGTGGAAGGCCAGGGCTCGACCCCACAACAAACTCTCCCGCCTCAAGAAACAATACAACGTACATGTCACCTTACCACTGAGCCTGCGATCCTACAAAAATCACACATCAAGCAGAGCTAGATGTTTTTCTCGTGATCCGAGGACACTCGTGGCAGTGGTATCTCAGGGATTAATTTCAGCCTCAACAAGCAGTCTATATAGCAATGAAATCACGAAACAAGTTATTTTAATTCATTTGCCAAACTGCGGCAGGCCAGGACTCCACCCTAAAATTAATCCTTGAGATATTACTGCCACGAGTGTCCTCAGATCAGGAGAAAAACATCCAGCTCTGCTGAATGCGTGGTTTTTGTAGGATCGCTGGCTCAGTGGTAGGGTGACATGTACGTTGTGTTGTCTCTTGAGGCGGGACAATGCGTCTTGGGGTTGAACCATTGCCTGCCTCAGTTTGGTAAATGATTCAAAATGACTTGTGTCGTGATTTCATATATATATATATATATATATATATATATATATATATATATATATATATATATATATATATATATATATATATATATATATATATATATATATATATATATATATATATACTCCTCTGAACCGCAGCGTTTAGTAACTGTAATAGAAAACTAGCTGCTCTTGGATCCCTAGTTACCCTGATGAGTCTTTTACCTGGCACCTATGGAACAAACATAATTATGGGCAAGTTCACCGAATTTTCCAGACTTTTGGAACTCCCTGAAGCTGGTAGCTGCCCCTTCTTCCTCCCTGGCGTACTGGAGATAGGAATCAGCCAGTGTGGACGCGCTCGTGTACTCTCACACCACCTGCTTGCTGTCTGTCTAGGCTTGTAGGGTGGCACCATCTGTTACCATCAGATCTGTATAGTTGGGGTGGCTCCCTTATATATATATTTGCCAACAAATAGATATATTAAATTAACATCTCGATATACTAAGAAACGGTGGCATATCCTCTAGAATATATATCCCATAACGGCGTTCGTGCACAAGCACGGAAAACCAGTGCTCGAGCATATCTATGCACCAAGGATGCTCTAGCATATTTAAAACCAGTAGTAATCTAGCACATACTGTCACCAGCAGTGATCTAGCACATACTGGCACCAGCAGTGATCTAGCACATACTGGCACCAGCAGCGATCTAGCACATACTGGCACCTGCAGTGGTCTAGCACATACTGGCACCAGCAGTGATCTAGCGCATACTGGCACCAACAGTGATCTAGCACATACTGGCACCAGCAGTGATCTAGCACATACTGGCACCAGCAGTGATCTAGCACATACTGGCACCAGCAGCGATCTAGCACATACTGGCACCAGCAGTGATCTAGCACATACTGGCACCAGCAGTGATCTAGCACATACTGGCACCAGCAGTGATCTAGCACATATTGGCACCAGCAGTGATCTAGCACATACTGGCACCAGCAGTGATCTAGCACATACTGGCACCAGCAGTGATCTAGCACATACTGGCACCAGCAGTGATCTAGCACATACTGGCACCAGCAGTGATCTAGCACATACTGGCACCAGCAGTGATCTAGCACACACTGGCACCAGCAGTGATCTAGCACATACTGGCACCAGCAGTGATCTAGCACATACTGGCACCAGCAGTGATCTAGCACATACTGGCACCAGCAGTGATCTAGCACATACTGGCACCTGCAGTGATCTAGCACATACTGGCATCAGCAGTGATCTAGCACATACTGGCACCAGCAGTGATCTAGCACATACTGGCACCTGCAGTGATCTAGCACATACTGGCACCAGCAGTGATCTAGCACATACTGGTACCAGCAGTGATCTAGCACATACTGGCACCTGCAGTGATCTAGCACATACTGGCACCAGCAGTGATCTAGCACATACTGGCACCAGCAGTGATCTAGCACATACTGGCACCAGCAGTGATCTAGCACATACTGGCACCAGCAGTGATCTAGCACATACTGGCACCAGCAGTGATCTAACACATACTGGCACCAGCAGTGATCTAGCACATACTGGCACCAGCAGTGATCTAGCACACACTGGCACCAGCAGTGATGTAGCACATACTGGCACCAGCAGTGATCTAGCACATACTGGCACCAGAAGTGATCTAGCACATACTGGCACCAGCAGTGATCTAGCACATACTGGCACCTGCAGTGATCTAGCACATACTGGCACCAGCAGTGATCTAGCACATACTGGCACCAGCAGTGATCTAGCACATACTGGCACCTGCAGTGATCTAGCACATACTGGCACCAGCAGTGATCTAGCACATACTGGCACCAGCAGTGATCTAGCACATACTGGCACCTGCAGTGATCTAGCACATACTGGCACCAGCAGTGATCTAGCACATACTGGCACCAGCAGTGATCTAGCACATACTGGCACCAGCAGTGATCTAGCACATACTGGCACCAGCAGTGATCTAGCACATACTGGCACCAGCAGTGATCTAACACATACTGGCACCAGCAGTGATCTAGCACATACTGGCACCAGCAGTGATCTAGCACATACTGGCACCAGCAGTGATCTAGCACATACTGGCACCAGCAGTGATCTAGCACATACTGGCACCAGCAGTGATCTAGCACATACTGGCACCAGCAGTGATCTAGCACATACTGGCACCAGCAGTGATCTAGCACATACTGGCACCAGCAGTGATCTAGCGCATACTGGCACCAGCAGTGATCTAGCACATACTGGCACCAGCAGTGATCTAGCACATACTGGCACCAGCAGTGATCTAGCACATACTGGCACCAGCAGTGGTCTACAACATCGTAGTGTCAGCAGTGATCTAGAACATGGTAGTGTCAGGAGTTTTCTAGAACATGGTGGTGTCAGCAGTGATCTAGAACATGGTAGTGACAGGAGTGTTCTAGAATAAGGTAGAGTCAGCAGTGTTCTAGAACATGCTGGTGTCATCAGTGTTCTAGAACATGGTAGTGTCAGGAGTATTCTAGAACATAATGGTGTCAGCAGAGTTTTAGAACATGGTGGTGTCAGCAGTGATCTAGAACATGGTAGTGTCAGGAGTGTTCTAGAACATGGTGGTGTCAGCAGTGATCTAGAACATGGTAGTGTCAGGAGTGTTCTAGAACATGGTGGTGTCAGCAGTGATCTAGAACATGGTAGTGTCAGGAGTATTCTAGAACATAATGGTGTCAGCAGAGTTTTAGAACATGGCAGTGTCAGCAGTGTTCTAGAACATGGTGGTGTCAACAGTGTTCTAGAACATGGTGGTGTCAGCAGTGTTCTAGAACATGGTGGTGTCAGCAGTGTTCTAGAACATGGTGGTGTCAACAGTGTTCTAGAACATGGTGGTGTCAGCAGTGTTCTAGAACATGGTGGTGTCAACAGTGTTCTAGAACATGGTGGTGTAACAGTGTTCTAGAACATAGTGGTGTCAACAGTGTTCTAGAACATGGTGGTGTCAGCAGTGTTCTAGAACATGGTGGTGTCAGCAGTGTTCTAGAACATGGTGGTGTCAGCAGTGTTCTAGAACATGGTGGTGTCAGCAGTGTTCTAGAACATGGTGGTGTCAGCAGTGTTCTAGAACATGGTGGTGTCAGCAGTGTTCTAGAACATGGTGGTGTTAGCAGTGTTCTAGAACATGGTGGTGTCAGCAGTGTTCTAGAACATGGTGGTGTCAGCAGTGTTCTAGAACATGGTGGTGTCAGCAGTGTTCTAGAACATGGTGGTGTCAGCAGTGTTCTAGAACATGGTGGTGTCAGCAGTGTTCTAGAACATGGTGGTGTCAGCAGTGTTCTAGAACATAGTGGTGTCAACAGTGTTCTAGAACATGGTGGTGTTAGCAGTGTTCTAGAACATGGTGGTGTCAGCAGTGTTCTAGAACATGGTGGTGTAACAGTGTTCTAGAACATAGTGGTGTCAGCAGTGTTCTAGTACATTGTGTTGTCAGCAGTGTTCTAGAACATGGTGGTGTCAGCAGTGTTCTAGAACATGGTGGTGTCAGCAGTGTTCTAGAACATGGTGGTGTCAGCAGTGTTCTAGAACATGGTGGTGTCAGCAGTGTTCTAGAACATGGTGGTGTCAGCAGTGTTCTAGAACATGGTGGTGTTAGCAGTGTTCTAGAACATGGTGGTGTCAGCAGTGTTCTAGAACATGGTGGTGTTAGCAGTGTTCTAGAACATGGTGGTGTCAGCAGTGTTCTAGAACATGGTGGTGTTAGCAGTGTTCTAGAACATGGTGGTGTCAGCAGTGTTCTAGAACATGGTGGTGTCAGCAGTGTTCTAGAACATGGTGGTGTTAGCAGTGTTCTAGAACATGGTGGTGTCAGCAGTGTTCTAGAACATGGTGGTGTCAGCAGTGTTCTAGAACATGGTGGTGTCAGCAGTGTTCTAGAACATGGTGGTGTCAGCAGTGTTCTAGAACATGGTGGTGTCAGCAGTGTTCTAGAACATGGTGGTGTCAGCAGTGTTCTAGAACATGGTGGTGTCAGCAGTGTTCTAGAACATGGTGGTGTTAGCAGTATTCTAGAACATGGTGGTGTTAGCAGTATTCTAGAACATGGTGGTGTTAGCAGTGTTCTAGAACATGGTGGTGTCAGCAGTGTTCTAGAACATGGTGGTGTCAGCAGTGTTCTAGAACATGGTGGTGTTAGCAGTATTCTAGAACATGGTGGTGTTAGCAGTATTCTAGAACATGGTGGTGTTAGCAGTGTTCTAGAACATGGTGGTGTTAGCAGTGTTCTAGAACATGGTGGTGTTAGCAGTATTCTAGAACATGGTGGTGTTAGCAGTGGTCTAGAACATGGTGGTGTTAGCAGTGGTCTAGGGAAGTCATCATATGTTAATATAAGTGGTCTAGGGAGGTGAAGACATGTCAGCCTCTGTGGTCTAAGGAGGTCATCACAGATAAGCACCAGTGGTCTAGGAAGGTCTTCACAGATATGCTTCAGTGGTCTAGGGAGGTCATCACAGGTAAGCACTAGTGGTCTAGGGAGGTCATCACAGGTCAACATCAGTGGTCTAGGGAGCTGAGGACAGGTCAACATCAGTGGTCTAGGGAAGTCATCACAGGTAAGCATTAGTGGTCTAAGGAGGTCATTACAGGTTAACTTCAGTGGTCTAGGGAGGTGAGGACAGGTCAACGTCAGTGTTCTAGAGAGGTCACCACAGGTAAGCATTAGTAGTCTAGGGAGGTCATCGCAGGTAAGCTTCAGTGGTCTAGGGAGGTCATCACAAATCAACATCAGCGCCAAGATGGTGTTAGCAGTGGTCTAGGGAAGTCATCATAGGTCAACATCAGTGGTCTAGGGAGGTGAAGACATATCAATGTCAGTGGTCTAAGGAGGTCATCACAGGTCAACGTCAGTGGTCTAGGAAGGTCATCACAGGTAAGTATCAGTGGTCTAGGGAGGTCATCACAGATAAGCTTCAGTTGTCTAGGGAGGTCATCACAGGTAAGCACTAGTGGTCTAGGGAGGTCATCACAGGTCAACATCAATGGTCTAGGGAGCTGAGGACAGGTCAACATCAGTGGTCTAGGGAGGTCATCACAGGTAAGCATCAGTGGTCTAGGGAGGTCATAACAGGTAAGCATTTGTGGTCTGGTGAGGTCATCACAGGTAAACATCAGTGGTCTAGGGAGGTTATCACAGGTAAGCATTAGTGGTCTAGGGAGGTCATCACAGGTCAACATCAGTGGTCTAGGGAGATCATCACAGGTAAGCATTAGTAGTCTAGGGAGGTCATCACAGGTAAGCACTAGTGGTCTAGGGAGGTTATCACAGGTAAGCATTAGTGGTCTAGGGAGGTCATCACAGGTCAACATCAGTGATCTAGGGAGATCATCACAGGTAAGCATTAGTAGTCTAGGGAGGTCATCACAGGTAAGCACTAGCGGTCTAAGGAGGTTATCACTGGTAAGCATTATTGGTCTTGGGAGGTCATCACAGGTAAGCATTAGTGGTCTAGGGAGGTCATCACAGATAAGCATCAGTGGTCTAGGGAGATCATCACAGGTAAGCATTAGTAGTCCTGGGAGGTCATCACGGGTAAGCTTCAGTGGTCTAGGGAGGTCATCACAGGTCAACATCAGCGCCATGGTGGTGTTAGCAGTGGTCTAGGGAGGTGAAGACATATCATCGTCAGTGGTCTAAGGAGGTCATCACAGGTCAACGTCAGTGGTCTAAGGAGGTCATCACAGATAAGCTTCTGTTGTCTAGGGAGGTCATCACAGATAAGCTTCTGTTGTCTAGGGAGGTCTTCACAGGTAAGCACTAGTGATCTAGGGAGGTCATCACAGGTCAACATCAGTGGTCTAACATAAGAGAAAATGTGTTACTGGGGTAACTGTAGAAAATTATTCCTTTTGTATGTATGTAAGTTTATTCAGGTATACACAAATACAGTTACATAGATTATCATACATAACAGCGTATGTGTAGAGAACCTAGGATAACCCAAAAAATTCAGAGTGACTTGTCTAGGGAGGTGAGGAGAGGTCAGAGTCAGTGGTCAAGGGAGGTCATCACAGGTAGGCATCAGTGGTTTAGGCAGGTCATCGCAGGTAAGCATCATGGGTCTAGGGAGGTGAGGACAGGTCAACATCAGTGGTCTAGGGAGGTCATCACAGGTAAGCATCAGTGGTCTTGGCAGGTCATCGCAGGTAAGCATCAGGGGTCTAGGGAGGTCATCACAGTTAAAGCATCAGTGGTTTAGGGAGGTCATCACAGGTAAGCATTTGTGGTCTAGGGAGATCATCACAGGTAAGCATCAGTGGTCTAGGGAGGTCATCACAGGTAAGCATTTGTAGTCTAGGGAGGTCATCACAGGTAAGCATTAGTGGTCTAGGGAGTTCTTCACAGGTCAACATCAGCGCCATGGTGGTGTTATCAGTGGTCTAGGGAAGTCATCATAGGTCAACATCAGTGGTCTAGGGAGGTGAAGAAACGTCAACATCAGTGGTCCAAGGAGGTCATCACAGGTCAACGTCAGTGGTCTAGGAAGTCATCACAGGTAAGCACTAGTGATCTAGAGAGGTCATCACAGGTAAGCACTAGTGGTCTAGGGAGGTCATCACAGGTCAACATCAGTGGTCTAGGAGGTCATCACAGGTAAGCATCAGTGGTCTAGGGAAGCCATAACAGGTAAGCACTAGTAGTCTACGGAGGTCATCACAGGTCAATGGGCCAACAGGCCTGCTGCAGTGTTCCTCCTTTCTTATGTTCTTATGTCAACATCAGTGGTCTAGGAGGTCATCACAGGTAAGTATCAGTGGTCTAGGGAGGTCATCACAGGTAAGCACTAGTGGTCTAGGGAGGTCATCACAGGAAAGCATCAGTGGTCTAGGGAGGTCATCACAGGTAAGCATTTGTGGTCTAGGGAAGTCAACACAGGTCAACATCAGTGGTCTAGGGAGGTCATCACAGGTCAACATCAGTGGTCTAGGGAGGTCATCACAGGTCAACATCAGTGGTCTAGGGAGGTCATCACAGGTCAACATCAGTGGTCTAGGGAGGTCATCACAGGTCAACATCAGTGGTCTAGGGAGGTCATCACAGGTCAACATCAGTGGTCTAGGGAGGTCATCACAGGTCAACATCAGCGCCATCATACTAGCCCTGACCACCACAAAATATTTAACATAACTTAGCGTTGAGGCTCAGAAAGTTTGCGTGCTCTAGCCTCGCTGTCTCCCTGGATTCTCCCCCAGTGTTTCTAAAATAATTCTTTTATTTATTATTACAACTAATTAAAAAGTTTGTTGAAAAAAACCATGCACGCGCGAGCATACCAACCGGCGTATATACAATTTATTAAATTTTTAAAAGAAACGGATGCAAAATCACCTTTTTTGTGGGAAAAGCAATTTTAGAAGCTAATACAAATATGGTTTTTATCGGGGAAGAGAAAATATTTTAAACCTTTGTGATCAATGAACAGGAAAGGGAAAACTATATTATTTTTTTATATCTTTTGCACTATGACGCGTTCACTGTTCATGAAAAACAGTAGGAAGTGAGCGGTGAAGCAGCAACGGTGACGCAGGAACAGTGAAAATCCGGATGAGGGGAAGCAGCAACTGTGAAGCAATAATAGTGAAAAGCCGGATAAATGGAAGCAGCAACAGTGAAGCATCGGCGCTGTAAGGCGATGTACTTAGCTTTGTGAAGACCTGTTTGTGTGCTCTCTGTGAATCTGAACCAGGATGCCCTCTCTTGAGCAACTTTACCAGCAGCTGAGAGAAGAGCTCAGAGTTGCTAAGATGGAGATACGGCGATTAACGGAGGAGAACAAGAGGATTCGTAGTAATCCTCCTGTTGTGAGTCCCCAGGTTAAGAGGGGAGCTTGGTCAGTGGCCGGGCAACATGGAACCAAGCTGAAGATCAAGAAAACGGTTGGAGAGGCAGAAACAATGAGAAACCAGAAGACTACCTTGGAAACTTCCAGCCCATTCTCGGTGCTACCTGACGAATGTGAGTGTTCTACTGGGAATGCCACAACGAGCACCAAAGAAGCATTGGCAGACGTGAGTGAGACATCCCAAGAAACCCCAACGAAGACCATCGAGAACGTCTTGACGAATTCTACAAGTGGTGTAATGCTACCAGGCGAATATGAGTCGACTACTCGGAGCATCACGACGGACAACGCCATGGAAGGTAAAAACATTGTTGTTGTTGGGGATAGCCAGATTAGGTACATGGATAGGGCATTCTGCTTGAAGGATAGGAGTAGGAGGCAGAGAGTGTGTTTTCCTGGGGCTGGGATGAAGGATATTGTTAGCCATCTGGATGACATCATGAGAGGTAATGGGAGCAATCCTATTATCTGTCTCAGTGCTGGAGGCAACGATGTTGGCAGACGTAGGAGTGAGGACCTGATTAGCAGGTATAGGTCAGCAATAGAGATAATTAGGAGGAAGGGTGGGAAACCTGTCATATGTGGCATTTTGCCAAGGAGAGGAGTTGGAAATGAATGGTTGTCCAGAGCAATTGGTGTCAATTGCTGGCTGGACAAATACTGTAAGGAAAATGCGGTAACATTCATTGACAACTGGGACCTCTTCTATGGCAGAAATGACATGTATGCCAGGGATGGGGTTCACTTATCTAGGTGTGGGGTGGGAGCACTGGCCAACGCAGTGGAGGGAGCTGTTAGGTCTTTAAACTAGGAATAGTTAGTGGTATGGGTTTTTGCGGGAAAACTGTGAAGTCTCAGGGTAGTAATATGAGTACTAGGAGAACTAGTAAAAGGCAAAATGAGGTGGATATTGGAAAGCCAGTGGCACTAATTGACAAGGACAGTAATAGGTTTAGTGGAATAACAGAAAGGAGCAGGAAAAGTAAAGAGAGAGGAGGGTCTTTAAGTATTTATTACACAAATAGTCGCAGTGCTAGGAATAAAATGGATGAGTTGAGACTAGTTGCTAGTGCAGGTAACATAGATGTATTTGCCATTACTGAGACGTGGTTTAATTCAAAAAGTCGGGACATGCCTGCAGAATGTCACATTCAGGGTTTTAAATTGTTCCAAGTAGATAGAAGTATCGGGAAGGGGGGTGGGGTGGCATTGTATGTCCGAGATCGCTTGAACTGTTGCATAAAAACTGGTATTAAGTCTGAAGTAACACATACAGAGTCTGTTTGGATAGAATTTTCAGAGGGGCATGAAAAATTAATTTTAGGTGTGATATACCGTCCCCCAAATTTAGATAGGGACCAGGGGAGACTACTATGGGAGGAAATTGTTAGGGCCACAAGGCACGATAATGTAGTAATTCTAGGAGACTTTAACTTTAGTCATATTGATTGGAATTTCTTGACTGGGAATTTAGAATCATACGACTTCTTAGAAGTAGTTCAGGATTGTTTTTTGAAGCAGTTTGTGACAGAACCTACAAGGGGTAATAACCTGCTTGACTTAGTTCTGGCAAACAATGAATCCCTTGTTAATAATTTAGAAGTTTCAGAAGAACTGGGTGCTAGCGACCACAAATCAATTACATTTAGAATTGAATGGAAGTATGATAGTAGGGATAACTCAGTAACAGTCCCAGATTTTCGCTTAGCAGATTACGATGGGCTCAGAGAACACTTATCATCTGTTGACTGGGGTAACGAAGAGAGCTATCAATATGACAGTTTTCTGAACACAATACATGCTGCTCAAAGAACGTTTATCCCTTATAAAGAAATTGGATCAAATAGAAATGACCCAAAATGGATGAATAATAGGCTGAAATATCTACTAGGGCATAAGAAAGGAATTTATAGGCGTATCAAAAGAGGCGAGGGTCATCTTATGAATCAGTATATTGACATTAAGAGGGACATTAAAAAGGGGATAAGAAAAGCTGAAAGGGACTATGAAATTAAAGTTGCTAGGGATTCTAAAACTAACCCAAAAAGTTTTTTCCAGGTATGTAGAACAAAAGTCAGAGATAAGATAGGTCCCCTTAAAAATAACTATGGGCATCTTACTGATAAAGAGAATGAAATGTGCTCGATTTTAAATAATTATTTTCTCTCGGTTTTTACACAGGAAGACACTAATAATATTCCGGTAATAAATTTTTATAGTGGGCCAGAAGAAGATAAATTATGTAACATCACAGTCACTAGTGAAATGGTTGTGAATCAGATAGACCGACTGAAGCAAAATAAGTCACCGGGTCCTGATGAGGTTTTTTCAAGGGTTCTAAAGGAATGCAAAATGGAAGTCTGTGAGCCATTAACTAATATTTTTAATTTATCTCTTCAAACAGGTGTAGTGTCTGATATGTGGAAGATGGCTAATGTAATTCCTATTTTTAAAACAGGGGACAAGTCGTTACCGTCAAATTACCGCCCAATAAGCCTGACCTCAATTGTAGGCAAATTACTAGAGTCCATTATAGCTCAAATTATAAGAAGCCATCTCGATAAGCACAGCTTGATTAATGATACTCAGCATGGATTCACAAGAGGCCGGTCTTGTCTAACTAATTTATTAACTTTCTTCAGTAAAGCTTTTGAGGCTGTTGACCACGATAAAGAATTTGATATTATTTACTTAGATTTCAGTAAGGCATTTGATAGAGTTCCGCACCAAAGACTGTTGAAGAAAGTAGCAGCTCATGGCATTGGGGAAAGGGTGCTCTCGTGGATCGAATCATGGCTCACTGACAGGAAGCAGAGAGTGTCCATAAATGGGGTTAAATCCGAGTGGGGATCTGTAACAAGTGGCGTTCCACAGGGATCAGTCTTGGGCCCGTTGTTGTTTATAATATATATCAATGATCTTGATGAAGGAATTACTAGTGATATGAGCAAATTCGCCGATGACACGAAGATAGGTAGGATAATTGATTCAAACGTAGATGTTAGGGAACTTCAGGAGGATTTAGACAAACTCTACTCTTGGTCAGAAAAGTGGCAGATGCAGTTCAATGTAGATAAATGCAAGGTTCTGAAGCTCGGGAGTGTCCATAAACCTAGCACTTATAAGTTAAATAATGTAGAACTTAGCCATACAGATTGCGAAAAGGACTTGGGGGTTATGGTAAGCAGCAACCTTAAACCAAGACAGCAATGCCTAAGCGTACGTAATAAGGCAAATAGATTACTGGGATTTATATCAAGAAGTGTAAGAAACAGAAGTCCAGAGGTCATACTGCAGCTTTATACATCATTAGTAAGGCCTCACCTAGATTATGCAGCTCAGTTCTGGTCTCCATATTACAGAGTGGACATAAATTCGTTAGAAAACATTCAGCGTAGGATGACTAAATTAATACATAGCATTAGAAATCTTCCTTATGAAGAAAGATTGAAGACTCTTAAGTTACATTCACTTGTTAGACGAAGAATGAGGGGAGACCTGATCGAAGTGTATAAGTGGAAGATAGGTATTAATAAAGGGGATATTAACAAGGTCTTGAGGATATCTCTCCAAGAGAGAACCCGCAGTAATGGATTTAAATTAGATAAGTTTAGATTTAGAAAGGACATAGGAAAGTATTGGTTAGGAAATAGGGTAGTTAATGAGTGGAACAGTCTACCTAGTTGGGTTATTGAGGCTAGGACTTTGAGTAGTTTCAAATTTAGGTTGGATAAGTACATGAGTGGGAGGGGTTGGATTTGAGTGGGACTTACACATCGGAGCTTGTTTCTTGGGTGGCATTGAAAATTGGGTTGGTCAAATGTTTGTTAGTGGGATGAATTGTAAAGGACCTGCCTAGTATGGGCCAACAGGCCTGCTGCAATGTTCCTCCTTTCTTATGTTCTTATGTTCTTATATAACTAGAAGCAGCAACGGTGAAAAGTCAGATAAAGTGAAGAGGCAACAGCGACTACTGAGAGGGATTAATTTACTGGACAGTGCCACTCATACTGTGAGTGAACACACCATCACAAAGATAGTACTGAACAGTGTTATTCATACTGTGAGTGAACATAATATCACAGAGATATGCACAGAAAATGACATAGCAGCGAAAGCCAAGTCTGACCCAAAGTCGTTGTTCAGTCACATCAGGAGGAAAACAAAGTCAAGGACCAGGTAATCAGGCTGAGGAAGGAAGGAGGGAAGACCACAAGAAACGACCGACAAGTATGTAAGGAGCTCAACAAGAGATTTATTAAAAGGACACAAGTGCAACTAATGTGACATTTATTGTGGCAACGTTTCGCTCTCCAGGAGCTTTATCAAGCCATTACAAACAATACATGGACACAGAGGGTATATAAAGGCTCAGAGTGAGGTGAATACTAGTGAGGTACCATTCCGATGTTCACTAGTGGTAGTAGTAGTAGTAGTAGTGGTAGTGACAAAAGCAATTAATTCGTACATGAGTAAAAGGATATAAAAGCTATTACTTGGGTAACATAAAAATAGGTTGTCCTTTTACTTTACATATTGTTGGTAATTCTACCAACTTTATTACAAGAGATTTATTGAAGTATTTACAGATGAGACAGAAAGGACTCCAGAAAGCCGGAGTGGTGGGATACACCATCAAGTGCTGGACACAATATATATAACAAAGGAGGTGAAGAGGCTGTTATGTGAACCAGATACCTTAAAGGCTATGGGGCCGAACATCTCTCCGTGTGTCCTGAGAGGGGGAGCAGAGCCTCTCTGTTGAAGATTGAGACACTTATGCAGCATATGGGAATCTTTATTCAGGAAACGTTTCGCCACACAGTGGCTTCATCATCAGGTTGTTAGGTAAGACACATATGTGTCTTACCTAACAACCTGTCGGTATTTTATACCATTTTAATGTTCAATCTGTCAGACACTGCAACACAAGGGTATCTTGGTACAGACCTGCAATCAACTTCGACAACTTCCACTAGTGAGAGGGGCTGGATTTGAGAGGGACCTGACCTCTCAACATCTGAGTTCTTACCTCTCCTAGTGGCCTACGTCTCACCTCTTGGCGCTATAAAAAGCTCCATCCTGTCACTTCTTCTCCATATTGTTTCATACTATGGAACAATGCTCTTCTCCAGACTGAGGGACTGACCACCTCAAAACTTTAAGGGTGATAGACTGATTACATCGTCTTCAAGAATCTTCTGCTTCTATCAACTTTTCTGTACTTGACTGAAGAAGCCTACTGTGTAGGCGAAACGTTTCATAATAAAGATACCTAACTGTTGCATATGTGTCACACACAAGTACTGTACCTCCATCAGAGTACAGGTACTGTACCTCCATCAGAGTACAGGTACTGTACCTCCATCAGAGTACAAGTACTGTACCTCCATCAGAGTAAAAGTACTGTACCTCTATCAGAGTACAAGTACTGTACCTCCATCAGAGTACAAGTACTGTACCTCCATCAGAGTACAAGTACTGTACCTCCATCAGAGTACAAGTACTGTACCTCCATCAGAGTACAAGTACTGTACCTCCATCAGAGTACAAGTACTGTACCTCCATCAGAGTACAGGTACTGTACCTCCATCAGAGTACAAGTACCGTACCTCCATCAGAGTACAAGTACTGTACCTCCATTATAGTACAAGTACTGTACCTCCATCAGAGTACAAGTACTGTACCTCCATCAGAGTACAAGTACTGTACCTCCATCAGAGTACAAGTACTGTACCTCCATCAGAGTACAAGTGCTGTACCTCCATCAGAGTACAAGTACTGTACCTCCATCAGAGTACAGGTACTGTACCTCTATCAGAGTACAGGTACTGTACCTCCATCACAGTACAGGTACTGTACTTCCGTCAGAGTACAGGTACTGTACCTCCATCAGAGTACAGGTACTGTACCTCCATCAGAGTACAGGTACTGTACCTCCATCAGAGTACAGGTACTGTACCTCCATCAGAGTACAGGTACTGTATCTCCATCACAGTACAGATACTGTACCTCCATCAGAGTACGGGTACTGTACCTCCATCAGCGTACAGGTACTGTACCTCCATCAGAGTACAGGTGCTGTACCTCCATCAGAGTACAGGTACTGAACCTCCATCAGAGTACAGGTACTGTACCTCCATCAGAGTACAGGTACTGTACCTCCATCAGAGTTCAGGTACTGTACCTCCATCAGAGTACAGGTACTGTACCTCCATCAAAGTACAGGTACTGTTCCTCTATCAGAGTACAGGTACTGTACCTCCATCAGAGTACAGGTACTGTACCTCCATCAGAGTACAGGTGTTGTACCTCCATCAGAGTACAGGTACTGTACCTCCATCAGAGTACAGGTACTGTACCTCCATCACAGTACAGGTACTGTACCTCCATCAGAGTACAAGTACTGTACCTCCATCAGAGTACAGATACTGTACCTCCCACCTCGAAGAATCAAGTCTGGCTAACCAGCTTCACTGACATGTTCATGTTAGCTGGCTCACACTGCAACACCGAGGCTCATAACCAGTCCGGTACGGACAGCAGCACTCAGCTTGACGATAATTTAAGCTGTATAATGTAATTTTGCTGCACCGTGAACAGCAGCACTCAGCTTGATAATTTAAGCTGCTTTAATGTAACGCTGATGCACTGTGAATAGCAGCACTCAGCTTGACGATAATTTGAGCTGCTATAATGGAACGCTGATGCACTGTGTACAGCAATACCCAGCTTAATGTTCCAAAAAAAGTCGTCGTATAACGTCTAAACAATAGTTTCTTTTTGATCCTCCTTCGCTCGTGTCACTCCAGGGTTAATGAAGAATTTGACTGATGAAAGAGAGAGAGAGAGAGAGAGAGAGAGAGAGAGAGAGAGAGAGAGAGAGAGAGAGAGAGAGAGAGAGAGAGAGAGAGAGAGAGAGAGAGAGAGAGAGAGAGAGAGAGAGAGAGAGAGAGAGAGAGAGAGAGAGAGAGAGAGAGAGAGAGAGAGAGAGAGAGAGGTTATGGTTGGAGGTAAAGGGTTTAAATGGTGTCATACAGTGTGTGTGTGTGTGGGTAAGGGAGGAGGGGGTGACAGGGGTTAAGGGTGAAGGTAGTAATGAACAATGAGGTAAACTGCTCTAGACTCTCCCAGCTCCTGGGACAGCAGAAACGCTGACCTGTGAAGCAAGAGTCCGTGTCCTTGTGAGAGGAGCACGCATCGTAGGCTCCTGGGGCTGCTTCACGTAGGTGCCTGTGGAGGCAATGTGGAGAAGGATGGACCTCTTTACTGCTACCCCACTTATCTCACCCCAAACCAATCCTTCTACCAAACCAACCTCACCCCAACCAACCCACATACGTCACCCCACCTAACAAACCCCACCCAACGTAGTACCTCACCACATCTCACCCACCATCATTACCCCACTCCACCCAACCTACCAACCTCACCCAAACCAACCCAACCCCAACCCTTCCTACCACATCCCTTCCAACCCCACTAACCTCATCTTACCCCAACCCTCACTACACCCCACACCACCTACCATACCACACCACACCCAACTTACCAAACCCTACCCAACCACCCGTCCAGACCTCTGGAGAGTCTATAAGCTGTGACAAGAAGCTGTGACTAGAAGCTGTGACCAGGTGTGACCAGAAGCTGTGACCAGAAATTGTGACCAGAAGCTGTGACCAGAAGCTGTGACCAGAAGCTGTGACCAGAAGCTGTGACCAGAAGCTGTATCAGAAGCTGCGACCAGGAGCTGTGACCAGAAGTTGTGACCAGAAACTGTGACCAGAAACTGTGACCAGAAGTTGTAACCAGAAGCTGTGACCAGAAGCTGTGACCAGAAGCTGTGACCAGAAGCTGTGACCAGAAGCTGTGTCAGAAGCTGTGACCAGGAGCTGTGACCAGAAGTTGTGACCAGAAGCTGCGACCAGAAGCAGTGACCAGAAGTTGTAACCAGAAGCTGTTTACCTGGAGTTTACCTGGAGAGAGTTCCGGGGGTCAACGTCCCCGCGGCCCGGTCTGTGACCAGGCCTCCTGTGACCAGAAGCTGTGATTAAAAACTACTTAAATCAACTCACCAATTTTCATTTATGTAATTTACAAATTCATTATCTCTTTCTCTTCCCCTTCCTTCACCCTTTTCCTTCCTCTCCCCCTTTCTTTCCCCTTCCCCTTTCTCTTCACATTCCATTCTGAAGCTGTGACTGAAGCATCACAGTTACTCAGTTATTTGGCTTCACATGTCTGTTATACAAAGAAATCCTCTATATAGAGAGCCACAACAGACATGTCTGTTGTATTGAGATGTCCGGTACAGACATGTCTGCTGTATGGAGACGTCCAGTACAGACATGTCTGCTGTATGGAGACATCCAGTACAGACATATCTGCTGTACATCCCCTACATATTTTTCTCTGTACAGTGGTGTAATCAAGAGAGATGACAGTTTAGAGAAATTCAATACAGATTTTGCGGTGTTTACAGACAACCGCAGCAGAGATGGCCATGACATAGAGCTCTGCCATAAAGAACTCTGCTAGATAACGTGCAGACACGTTCTGCCTGGTGGGATGAACACAGACTGTGTAAAAGAAGAACAAGACTGTGCTACATTATCATACTCATTACCTCGCCTCAAACTTTTCAACATCGAGCGAAGATAAAATTAAAAATCCATCTCTAGGGACCTTCCACAGGTGGGTAGTGGCTTCTCCGGTGTGCGAGAGACGGAGGAGGAGCCATGAAGGATTTTGGTCCACGAAGAATATCGGAGGAATTTAGAGATGGAAGACTTGGTCACTTAGCAAAACTTGTGCTTCAGATACACTTGTTACAGTAGCGATTTAGTGACGTAACTGTAGGTAGCGAGTAGTGACACTGTGGCAGCAACCTTCATGGTGCACCTCCACCACCACCATCATCACCACCACCACCACCATCACCACCACCATCACCACCACCATCACCACCACCATCACCACCACCATCACCACCACCATCACCACCACCATCACCACCACCATCGCCACCACCATCACCACCACCATCACCACCACCATCACCACCTCCATCACCACTACCATCACCACCATCACCACCATCACCACCATCACCACCCAATGACTATTCATCACCCTCGATCATCACCTCAAGTACCTGGGAGAGTCCAGACGAGGAGGAGGAGGAGGAGGAGGAGGAGGAGGAGGAGGAGGAGGAGGAAGAGGAGGAGAAGGTGAACAATAGTACGAAGAAGACAAAGAGAAAAACAAGGAACAGGAAAAGAAAGAGGAGAAACGAAGACGTATTAGTGCTTAAATATCTGATGAATGAAATAGGGAAGTTAACTTGTTAATAATAAGTTAACATTACGTCAGTAAAGTAAGAGATAGTAGTGTAGATGACGCAGTGAAGAGTTGCTACAGTGTAGTAACTCTTCACTGCGTCATCTACATTCATACACTCATACACTCTTAACTCATCCACATCCTCATCCTCATTCTCTTCTTCCTGATTACCTCATCACTTTTAACTTCCCACCTTTCAACCTCTCTATCTTCCCCTCACCCCTCTTTTTCCCTTTCACTTAGCTTCCCTCTTCACTTCTCCCCTTTCCCTCAAACATTCCCCTTACCACAGTTTACTGCATCTTCATCCCTTGTTCACCCAAAGTCTTCTTTACTTTTTATTTTCCTCTTGGTTTCATTCCATATTGCATCACTTCCTTCTTCTTTCCCATTTGCTTCACTCATCCTGTGTTCTATACTCTTACACTTTCTTCTTCTGTCCGCCTCTATTCCTCACTTTCTCTCACTTATAGTTTTTCTGCATTGACTTTATTCTTATTTATTCATCTATCTCTTCAGTTTTTTCCCGTTTTCATTCATTTTTCCTCATAGATATTCCTTGTTCTCATCTCACACTGTTAATTACATATCAAAATTTTCCTTCTCTCAGTATTTCTTTCTTCCCTCTCCCTATCTCTCTCTTTCTTTTTGTTCTCTCTCTATCTTTTGTGGTTATTGTTTCAATAGTCTTCTATGGGACAGGGGAGACAAATAAGGAAGGAGGTTATTGCTGGGGAGAGAATGACAGCTGGAAACTGGGGTGACATCTGGGAAAGTGGGGAGAAGTTGGAGAGGTAGTATCACAGTGGTGGAGAGGGGTATCACAGTGGTGGAGAGGGGGTATCACAGTGGTGGAGAGGGGTATCACACTGGTGGAGAGGGGTTGTCACAGTGATGGAGAGGGGCATCACACTGGTGGAGAGGGGGTACCACACCGGTGAAGTGGGATTATCACAGTGGTGGAGAGAGAACATCACACAGGTGGAGAGGGGGTACCACACCGGTGAAGTGGGGTTATCACAGTGGTGGAGAGGGAGCATCACACAGGTGGAGAGGGGGTACCACACCGGTGAAGAGGGGTTATCACAAGGGTGGAGAGGGAGTATCACAGTGGTGGAGAGGGGGTATCACAGTGGTGGAGAGGGAGTCTCACAGTGGTGGAGAGGGGGTATCACAGTGGTGGAGAGGGAATATCACAGTGGTGGAGAGGTAGTATCACACTGTTGGAGAGGGGTATCACACTTGTGGAGAACGGGTATCACAGTGGTGGAGAGAGAGTATCACAGTGGTGGAGAGGGGGTATCACACTGGTGGAGAGGGGGTATCACAGTGGTGGAGAGGGAATATCACAGTGGTGGAGAGGTAGTATCACAGTGGTGGAGAGGGGTATCACACTTGTGGAGAAGGGGTATCACAGTGGTGGAGAGGGAGTATCACAGTGGTGAAGAGGGAGTATCACAGTGGTGGAGAGGGAGTATCACAGTGGTGGAGAGAGGGTATCACAGTGGTGGAGAGCGGATATCACAGTGTTGGAGAGGGGGTATCACAGTGGTGGAGTGTGGGGTATCACAGTGGGGGAGAGGGAGTGCCACAGTGATGGAGAGGGAGTCTCACAGTGGTGGAGAGGGAGTATCACAGTGGGGGGGAGGGAGTATCACAGTAGGGAAGAGGGTGAGGTAACAGGTAGAGGGGCCACTGCAGCGTCTCTCTCTCTCTTTCCTCTCTCTCTCTCTCTCTCTCTCTCTCTCTCTCTCTCTCTCTCTCTCTCTCTCTCTCTCTCTCTCTCTCTCTCTCTCTCTCTCCCTTGATGTGAGACTGACACACTACTCACTGATAGAGTGGTGTCCAGGAGAGTGAGTGAGAGGGGCCGCGAGATGGAGCACAGGCAGGGAAGTAGGTGTGTGTGTGTGTGTGTGGAGGGAAGAAAGCGTGTATGAGTGTGGTGGTGTTGACAGGCTGATCTCCGGCCTTGCAACACGTCACCCACGCTCCGCAGATCTAATATTAATATTGGGAGGCAAGGAAAGAAAGAGAGAGAGAGAGAGAGAGAGAGAGAGAGAGAGAGAGAGAGAGAGAGAGAGAGAGAGAGACGCTCGATCCGCTGCTCATTCGTTAGAGAAGTGCCTGGGGCAGGTATGTCAGTGCGTTCCCTCAGTTTGCATGGAACGTTGGACTGGATAGTTTGACTAATTTGCCTAGGTTGTTTGACTGGTTTGGGAAGCGATTAGGTACACTGGGATAGGAAGTTATTAGGTACATTGGATTAGGAAATGATTAGATACACAGAGTAGGAAGCACCCATAACAGGATTATTACTTCGTGACAAGTGTTCAGTAACCGGACGACAAACAACGAGGCTAGTTAAGGATAGACAAGTGACAATAACAGGACAAGTTGGCCAGTAACAATTACATGCCTAAAAAGGCTTAAAAACTGTCAATTTTAAGCCTATAAGACGACTAGTGGGTTTAAAGGTTGGCTAGTGACAGTCTAAAGCCTAGAATGAGCAAGTTATGGTAACAGTGCCCAATTTGACCCAGATAGGTGAGAGAAATCTTTAAATATTTTTTTTTTACATAGAATAGCCCGATAAAATAGCACACTAATCTGGCAACGATTGAGTTCAACTTTTATTAATGAAATAAATTTCCTACTCTTTTATTAGCAAATTAATTCTTTTAAATGATGGACAGCAGACGCACATGTTGCGGAATTTCGATACATAATGACCAATTATATAGCACGTATAAAGATAATTATACGCTACCACTGTTCATTTGTAGACACTAAGTATATGCATGACTCACGAAATCGTAATAACACGATTGAAAACAAACCACGAAACGGGTAGGGTTAGAACTCGTGGCCAGTGCGTAAGCCACTGTGCCGGCTGACTGCAATAATATCCATCCAGTTAGGTATATTTATACACTAGCGGGAAGTGACCACAAATGCTAGTTTGTACAGATGAATCTCCCACCAGCCACGCTGGACAGTGTCTAGTTAATTACTGGTCACTGACTAGTTAATGATCGGACAGTGACTAGTAAAGAAGAAGAAAGAAGGAACACTGCAACAGGCCTACTGACCCATGCGGAGCAGGTTCATGTCCCCCCCCGGATTAGACCAATGACCCACCCAGTCTGGTCACCTCCCCTCAAGGAAGGAGCATGGCACCAGACCCAGCAGCACAAGCTAGTCAGGTCCAACTCACACCCACCCACACCCACTCGTGTATTTATCTAACCTATTTTTAAATCTACACAACGTTTTATCCTGAATAACTGTACTCGGGAGTTTGTTCCACTCAACCACAACTATTACCATATCCTTCCTGAATCTGAATTTTTCCAACCTGAAACCATTGCTGAGAGTCCTGTCTTGGCTGGAAATTTTCAGCACGCTATTTACATCCCTTTTATTTATTCCTGTTTTCCATTTATACACCTCGATCATTCTACGCCTCTCGAGAGAGTGCAGATTCAGGGCCCTCAGTCTATCCTCATATGGAAGATTTCTGATACATGGGATCATCTTTGTCATCCTCCTCTGTACGTTTTCCAGAGCATTTATATCCATTCTGTAATACGGTGACCAGAACTGAGCAGCATAGTCTAAATGAGGCCTAACCAAGGATATATAGAGTTAAAGAACAACCTGAGGACTTCTATTATTTATACTTCTAGATATGAAGCCAAGAATTCTGTTAGCTTTATTGCGAACACTAATGTACTGTAATCTTGGTTTTAGATTACTGCTAACCAGAACTCCTAAATCCTTTTCGCAATCAGTAGTATTAAGATCTACGTACATTATTTAGTTTATATGTGGCATGGTTATTTACCTGTCCAACATTTAGAACTTTGCATTTGTCAATATTAAACTGCATCTGCCACTTCTCCGACCATTGCATCAGTCTATTCAAATCATCCTGGAATGCTCTGGTGTCCTCATTAGAATGAATTGGACGGCCTATTTTGGCGTCATCAGCAAATTTGCTTATGTCGCTATTTACTCTCTCATCTATGTCATTTACGTAAATTGTGAACAACGGGCCCAACACCGACCCCAAAGGAACACCGCTTGCGTCGTGCCCCCATTCTGATTTCTCCCCATTTATGCAAACTCTCTGCTGCCTATTTCTCAGCCATGCCTCTACCCAGGAAAAAATTTCTCCTATTCTGTGTGCCTAAAGTTTCCTCAATAGCCTCTGGTGTGGAACTCTATCGAAAGCCTTACTGAGCTTACTGAAGTCCATATACACAATATCATATTCATTACTACGATCTACCTCCTCAAACACCTTAGTGAAAAAAGTTAGTAAATTCGTAAGGCAGGAACGCCCCTTTGTAAAACCGTGTTGAGATTCATTAATTAATCTGTGCCTATCAAGATGGCTACGAATTGCTTCGGCAATTCGTGGGAGGCTTATTGGTCTATAGTTCGAAGCCAAGGACCTGTCACCTGCCTTGTAAATAGGTATTACATTTGCCATTTTCCACTTATCAGGCACCATGCCAGTTTGTAGCGATATGTTCAAAATATTAGCCAAAGGTATGCTAAGTTCCTCTTTACATTCCTTTAACACCCTTGCAAACAGTTCATCAGGGCCTGGGGATTTGTTAGGTTTTAGTTTCTCTATTTGTCTGAGGACCATGTCACTAGTTACCGCAATCGTACATAGTTTATTATAGTCCTGTTCTACATAATCTATTTCAGGAATGTCGCTAGTATTTTCCTGGGTGAAAACTGAGAGGAAGTAGGTATTGAGAATTTCACCCACATCCTTATCACTGTCAGTGATCTGACCATTAGTTAATGACTGGGGAATGACTAGTTAATAACAGGACAATAACCAGTTAATGACCGGACAGTGACCAGCTACTGACCAAACATTGAATGACTCAGCAGTACCTAGGAGGGACACTCCCACACACACAGTGAGAGCTGCTTCACCCAGGCATGAAGCTCTTACCTTCGTTAATCTCATCCCTACTCTACCATCTACCCTCGTTGAACCTCCCACATCCTCTTTTTACCCCATTCAGGGGGTCCCGACAACAAGCATCTTGTGGGTGGGGGGGGGGTAGGAAAATCAGGGCAACCTACTAATGGGGGCCCAAGTGCAAGCAACTTGTTGGGGCCCCAGTGCAAGCAACTTGTTGAGGCCCCAGTGCAAGCAACTTGTTGAGGCCCCAGTGCAAGCAACTTGTTGAGGCCCCAGTGCAAGCAACTTGTTGGGGCTCCAGTATCGTATATTAGTACAGTGTACAGCATATAAGTGCAGTGCATAATACGATATAAGCAACGTTTTATATAACATTCCATCGTTGATCCTACGCTCGTTTTGACGTTGTATGTGGGAGTCCTCGTTGATCCCATACCCATTTACACGTTGCAAGTGGGAAGTCCTCGTTAATTGATGTTGAGATGTCGTTGATCTGTAAGGATAGCCGTTACACTTTCCCATGCTCGTTTGTTTTAAGCTTAATTCATAATTATCCCCTTGTTAATCATTAAACAACATTAATTTCTTCAATTTCATTGATGATAGTTGAGAAATGTGTTGTTACACGGAAAGAGTAGAGAGAGAGAGAGAGAGAGAGAGAGAGAGAGAGAGAGAGAGAGAGAGAGAGAAAGAGAGAAAGAGAGAGAGAGAAAGAGAGAGAGAAAGAGAGAGAGTTGAGAGAGAGAGAGAGAGAGAGAGAGAGAGAGAGAGAGAGAGAGAGAGAGAGAGAGAGAGAGAGAGAGAGAGAGAGAGAGAGAGAGAGAGAGAGAGAGAGAGAGAGAGAGAGAGAGAGAGAGAGAGAGAGAGAGAGAGAGAGAGACTGGTATCTCGACTAATATCGTTCGGTTGTGGTAAATGTATAACCAAAGTTGCCTTTGCATCTATCAGCAACAACGGTACAAAGTCAAGAATGGTACAGCGCCAGCAATGATGCAACACCAACAACGGTACAGCGTCAAAAACGGTGCAACGCCAGAAACGGTACCACGTCAACAATAGTACAGCTCCGGAAACCGTACAACGTAAACAACGGCGCAGCACGAGCAACGGTACAACGCCAGCAACGGTACAACGCCAATACAGGTGAGAATGGTAATTATAATTTAGTCCATCCTTCAAACTACAATTTCACAGAATTATGATCAAAGCAAGAAATAAAGACAGAAGTTAGGAGTTAGTAAAGACAGACGTTAGAAAGATAAAAGTTAGGAAGATAGAACTTAAGAAGATAGAAGTTAGCAAGTTAGAAGTTAGGAAGACAGAAATTATAGAGATAAAAGTTACGAAGATAGAACATAAGAGGATGGAAGTTAGGAAGTTAGAAGTTAGGAATATAAAAGTTAGGAAGATGGAAGTTAGAAGTTAACAAGATATAAGCTTACATAACATATATTACATAACACATTTATAACACATACACCACATACCACACACCACATACCACACACCACCGTAATATATGCACCATCTCAACATACCCACACTCATACCATAACAAACATCGCCCTGATTAGTAAGATACTTACGTGTTGCATGCAACACGTGCCTTACCTATTGCATGCAACACGTGCCTTACCTGTTGCATGCAACACGTGTCTTACCTGTTGCATGCAACGGTAACTAACCTATAGATATAAATCCAGATGTACTCCTGTAAACCCTATTGGGGCATAGTTCCTAGGTCTTTTGTGTATTCATGTGCTCTTGCGCTACCTGCCGTCTAGGCGGACAAAAGAAAATGTAATCCGTGGAAGAGGAAAAGGTGAGGATGCAGGAGGGAGTTAGAACCAAGAGTGGTTAAGGCAGCGTGTAGGGAGCCCCCAAATTAAAAAAAAAAAAATTGAACACCAGCAATGTGGTTGAACTCGGCTCTACTATTCAATAATAAAGCAAAGACTGTTAAAAGTGGACGAGACTTTTTTTAATTAATATTATGCTCACGAGTGCCTTTTATCCAGTACTTAACTTGGATTTTTGAAGTAGTGCTGGATGCTTCTTACACAAGAGATGATATTCAAGGCGGATTAGAAGTTTTTGACCATAATAAATGATACATTTTTCCAATGATGCAACCCACAATAGTGGCTAACAGTGGAGGTATAAAGAAACTGGTCCATATATTTCCCCGTGTCAGGGATTGTAACCTGGTATCTTGCTACTGTGAGACGAGTGTTCTACTGGTGAGAACCAAGTGGACGTGAAGGGATTAGGAAGATGAAGGAAGGAGAGAAGGAGAAATGGATATCTGAAGAGTAGATAAATCCACGCAGATGCTGGCAGGGAGAATGGAGGTAGTGACAGCGTGGGTGAAGTGCGTTGACAGCGTGGGTGAAGTGCGTTGACAGCGTGGATGAAGTGCGTTGACAGCGTGGGTGAAGTGCGTTCACACTGGTTCTCATTGTATTGTTGCTGCAGTGTGTGTGAGGGTAATGGTGAAGGTGAGAGTGATGATGAAGGCAATGGGTGAAGGTAAGGGTGACTGTGAGGGCGAGAGTGAAGGTGATGGTGAGGGCGAGGGTGACGGTGATGGTGAGGGCGAGGGTGAAGGTGATGGTGAGGGCGAGGGTGAAGGTGACGGTGAGGGCGAGGGTGAAGGTGACGGTGAGGGCGAGGGTGACGGTGAGGGTGAGGGCGAGGGTGAAGGTGATGGTGAGGGCGAGGGTGAAGGTGACGGTGAGGGCGAGGGTGAAGGTGATGGTGAGGGCGAGGGTGAAGGTGATGGTGAGGGCGAGGGTGACGGTGATGGTGAGGGCGAGGGTGAAGGTGATGGTAAGGGCGAGGGTGACGGTGATGGTGAGGGCGAGGGTGAAGGTGATGGTGAGGGTGAGGGGAGAAGGTGACGGTGAGGGCGAGGGTGAAGGTGACGGTGAGGGCGAGGGGTGACGGTGATGGCGAGGGCGGAGGGTGAAGGTGATGGTGGAGGGCGAGGGTGAAGGTGATGGTGAGGGCGAGGGTGAAGGTGATGGTGAGGGCGAGGGTGAAGGTGATGGTGAGGGCGAGGGTGAAGGTGATGGTGAGGGCGAGGTGAAGGTGATGGTGAGGGCGAGGGGTGAAGGTGATGGTGAGGGCGGCGATGGTGAGGGCGAGGGTGAAGGTGACGGTGAGGGCGAGGGTGAAGGTGATGGTGAGGGCGAGGGTGAAGGTGATGGTGAGGGCGAGGGTGAAGGTGATGGTGAGGGCGAGGGTGAAGGTGATGGTGAGGGCGAGGGTGACGGTGATGGTGAGGGCGAGGGTGAAGGTGATGGTGAGGGCGAGGGTGACGGTGATGGTGAGGGCGAGGGTGACGGTGATGGTGAGGGCGAGGGTGACGGTGATGGTGAGGGCGAGGGTGAAGGTGATGGTGAGGGCGAGGGTGACGGTGATGGTGAGGGCGAGGGTGACGGTGATGGTGAGGGCGAGGGTGACGGTGATGGTGAGGGCGAGGGTGACGGTGATGGTGAGGGCGAGGGTGACGGTGATGGTGAGGGCGAGGGTGACGGTGATGGTGAGGGCGAGGGTGAAGGTGATGGTGAGGGCGAGGGTGACGGTGATGGTGAGGGCGAGGGTGAAGCTGATGGTGAGGGCGAGGGTGACGGTGATGGTGAGGGCGAGGGTGACGGTGATGGTGAGGGCGAGGGTGACGGTGATGGTGAAGGCGAGGGTGACGGTGATGGTGAGGGCGAGGGTGACGGTGATAATGAGGGCGAGGGTGAAGGTGAAGGTGAGGGCGAGGGAGAAGGTGATGGTGAGGGCGAGGGACGGTGATGGTGAGGGCGGGGTGACGGTGATGGTGAGGGCGAGGGTGAATGGTGAGGGCGAGGGTGAAGTGATGGTGAGGGCGAGGGTGACGGTGATGGTGAGGGCGAGGGAAGCTGATGGTGAGGGCGAGGGTGACGGTGATGGTGAGGGCGAGGGTGACGGTGATGGTGAGGGCGAGGGTGACGGTGATGGTGAAGGCGAGGGTGACGGTGATGGTGAGGGCGAGGGTGACGGTGATAGTGAGGGCGAGGGTGAAGGTGATGGTGAGGACGAGGGTGACGGTGATAGTGAGGGCGAGGGTGAAGGTGATGGTGAGGACGAGGGTGACGGTGATAGTGAGGGCGAGGGTGAAGGTGATGGTGAGGACGAGGGTGACGGTGATAGTGAGGGCGAGGGTGAAGGTGATGGTGAGGACGAGGGTGACGGTGATAGTGAGGGCGAGGGTGAAGGTGACGGTGATAGTGAGGGCGACGATGAGGAAAAATTGAAAATCATGTTGACAGAACAGTGACAATATTTCAGTTGTTCAATAAAAACTGAAATGAAAGAGCAACAGTGAAAAGTTGCAGGTAGTGACCAGTGACCAGTGACCAGTGACCAGTGACCAGTGACCAGTGACCAGTGACCAGTGACCAGTGACCAGTGACCAGTGAACAGTGACCAGTGACCAGTGACCAGTGACCAGTGACCAGTGACCAGTGACCAGTGACCAGTGACCAGTGACCAGTGAACAGTGACCAGTGACCAGTGACCAGTGACCAGTGACCAGTGAACAGTGACCAGTGACCAGTGACCAGTGACCAGTGACCAGTGACCAGTGACCAGTGACCAGTGACCAGTGACACTGATTCTCACTAACAGGATAAGTGACCAGTGACCACTAACACTGACTCTCAATAACAGGATAAGTGACCAGTGACCAGTGACCAGTGACCAGTGAACAGTGACCAGTGACCAGTGACCAGTGACCAATAACACTGACTCTCACTAACAGGGTAAGTGACCACCAACACTGACACTGACTCTCACTAACAGGATAAGTGACCACTAACACTGACTCTCACTAACAGGATAAGTGACCACTAACACTGACTCTCACTAACAGGATAGGTGACCACTAACACTGACTCTCACTAACAGGATAAATAACCACTAACACTGACTCTCACTAACAGGATAAGTGACCAGTGACCACTAACACTGACTCTCACTAACAGGATAAGTGACCACTAACACTGACTCTCACTAACAGGATAAGTGACCACTAATACTGACTCTCACTAACAGGATAAGTGACCACTAACATTAACACTGACTCTCCCTAACAGGATAAGTGACCACTAACACTAACACTGACTCTCACTAACAGGATAAGTGACCACTAACACTGACACTGACTCTCACTAACAGGATAAGTGACCACTAACACTGACTCTCACTAACAGGATAAGTGACCACCAACACTGACACATGACTCTAACAGAATAAGTGACCAACACTGACACATGGCTCTCACTAACAGGATAAGTGACTACTAACACTGACGCATGACTCACTAAGAGGATAAGTGACCAATACTGACACATAACGCTCACTAACATGATAAGTGACTACTAACACTGATACATGACTCTCTCAATAATAGGATAAGTGACCACCGTCACTGACATATGACTCTCACTAACAGGATAAGTGACCACCAACACTGACACGTGACACTCACTAACAGGGTAAGTGACCACCAACACTGACATATGAATCTCACTAACAAGATAAGTGACCACCAAGACTGACACATGACACTCACTAACAGGATAAGTGACCACCAACACTGAAACATGGCTCTCACTAACAGGGTAAGTGACCATTAACACTGACACATGACTCACTAACAGGAAAAGTGACCACTAACACTGACACATGACTCACTAACAGGATAAGTGACCAACACTGGCACATGACCCTCAATGACAGGACAAGTGACCACCAACACTAACACATGACTCTCACTTACAGGATAAGTGATCACCAGCACTGACCCATGACTCTCACTAACAGGATAAGTGACCACCAACACTGACACGTGACTCTCACTAACAGGATAAGTGATCACCAACACTGACACATGACTCTCACTAACAGGATAAGTGACCACCAACACTTACACATGACTCTCACTAATATTATAAGTGATCACTAACACTGACACATGACTCTCACTAACAGGATAAGTGATCACAAACATTGACACATGACTCTCACTAACAGGATAAGTGACCACCAACACTTGCACATGACTCTCACTAACAGGATAAGTGGCCACCAACACTGACACATGACTCTCACTAACAGGATAAGTGATCAACAACACTGACATGTGACTCTCACTAACCGGAAAAAGTGATCACCAACACTGACACATGACTCTCACTAACAGGATAAGTGATCACCAACACTGACACATGACTCTCACTAACAGGATAAGAGATCACAAACATTGACACATGACTCTCACTAACAGGATAAGTGACCACCAACACTTGCACATGACTCTCACTAACAGGATAAGTGATCAACAACACTGACATGTGACTCTCACTAACAGGAAAAAGTGATCACCAACACTGACACATGACTTTCACTAACAGGATAAGTGATCACCAATATTGACATATGACTCTCACTAATAGGATAAGTGATCACTAACACTGACACATGACTCTCACTAACAGGATAAGCGATCACCAACATTGACACATGACTCTCACTAACAGGATAATTGACCACCAACACTTACACATGACTTTCACTAACAGGATAAGTGATCACCAACATTGACACATGACTCTCACTAATAGGATAAGTGATCACTAACACTGACACATGACTCTCACTAACAGGATAAGTGATCACCAACATTGACACATGACTCTCACTAATAGGATAAGTGATCACTAACACTGACACATGACTCTCACTAACAGGATAAGTGATCACCAACATTGACACATGACTCTCACTAACAGGATAATTGACCACCAACACTTACACATGACTCTCACTAACAGCATAAGTGACCACCAACACTGACACATGATTCACTAACAGGATAAGTGATCAACAACACTGACATGTGACTCTCACTAACAGGATAAATGATCACCAACACTGACACATGACTCTCACTAACAGGATAAGTGATCACCAACACTGACACATGACTCTCACTAACAGGGTTAGTGACCACCAACACTGACACATGACTCTCACTAACAGGGTAAGTGACCACCAACACTGACACATGACTCTCACTAACAGGGTTAGTGACCACCAACACTGACACATGACTCTCACTAACAGGATAAGTGATCACCAACACTGACACATGACTCTCACTAACAGGGTAAGTGATCACCAACACTGTCACATGACTCTCACTAACAGGATAAGTGATCACCAACACTGACACATGACTCTAACTAACAGGGTAAGTGATCACCAACACTGACACATGACTCTAACTAACAGGGTAAGTGATCACCAACACTGACACATGACTCTCACTAACAGGATAAGTGATCACCAACACTGACACATGACTCTCTCTAACAGTATAAGTGATCACCAACACTGACACATGACTCTCACTAACAGGGTTAGTGACCACCAACACTGACACATGACTCTCACTAACAGGGTAAATGATCACCAACATTGACACATGACTCTCACTAACAGGGTTAGTGACCACCAACACTGACACATGACTCTCACTAACAGGATAAGTGATCACCAACACTGACACATGACTCTCACTAACAGGGTAAGTGATCACCAACACTGACACATGACTCTCACTAACAGGATAAGTGATCACCAACACTGACACATGACTCTCACTAACAGGATAAGTGATCACCAACATTGACACATGACTCTCACTAACAGGATAAGTGATCACCATCACTGACACATGACTCTCACTAATAGGATAAGTGATCACCAACACTGACACATGACTCTCACTAACAGGATAAGTGATCAACAACACTGACATGTGACTCTCACTAACAGGAAAAAGTGTTCACCAACACTGACACATGACTCTCACTAACAAGGTAAGTGACCACCAACACTGACACATGACTCTCACTAACAGGATAAGTGATCACCAACACTGACACATGACTCTCACTAACAGGGTTAGTGACCACCAACACTGACACATGACTCTCACTAACAGGGTAAGTGACCACCAACACTGACACATGACTCTCACTAACAGGGTTAGTGACCACCAACACTGACACATGACTCTCACTAACAGGATAAGTGATCACCAACACTGACACATGACTCTCACTAACAGGGTAAGTGATCACCAACACTGTCACATGACTCTCACTAACAGGATAAGTGATCACCAACACTGACACATGACTCTAACTAACAGGGTAAGTGATCACCAACACTGACACATGACTCTAACTAACAGGGTAAGTGATCACCAACACTGACACATGACTCTCACTAACAGGATAAGTGATCACCAACACTGACACATGACTCTCTCTAACAGTATAAGTGATCACCAACACTGACACATGACTCTCACTAACAGGGTTAGTGACCACCAACACTGACACATGACTCTCACTAACAGGGTAAATGATCACCAACATTGACACATGACTCTCACTAACAGGGTTAGTGACCACCAACAATGACACATGACTCTCACTAACAGGATAAGTGATCACCAACACTGACACATGACTCTCACTAACAGGGTAAGTGATCACCAACACTGACACATGACTCTCACTAACAGGATAAGTGATCACCAACACTGACACATGACTCTCACTAACAGGATAAGTGATCACCAACATTGACACATGACTCTCACTAACAGGATAAGTGATCACCATCACTGACACATGACTCTCACTAATAGGATAAGTGATCACCAACACTGACACATGACTCTCACTAACAGGATAAGTGATCAACAACACTGACATGTGACTCTCACTAACAGGAAAAAGTGTTCACCAACACCGACACATGACTCTCACTAACAAGGTAAGTGACCACCAACACTGACACATGACTCTCACTAACAGGGTAAGTGACCACCAACACTGACACATGACTCTCACTAACAGGATAAGTGATCAGCAACATTGACACATGACTCTCACTAACAGGATAATTGACCACCAACACTTACACATGACTCTCACTAACAGCATAAGTGACCACCAACACTGACACATGACTCACTAACAGGATAAGTGACCACCAACACTGACACATGACTCTCACTAACAGGATAAGTGATCACTAACACTGACACATGACTCACTAACAGGATAAGTGACCACCAACACTGACACATGACTCTCACTAACAGGATAAGTGATCACTAACACTGACACATGACTCTCACTAACAGGATAAGTGATCACCAACATTGACACATGACTCTCACTAACAGGATAATTGACCACCAACACTTACACATGACTCTCACTAACAGCATAAGTGACCACCAACACTGACACATGACTCACTAACAGGATAAGTGACCACCAACACTGACACATGACTCTCACTAACAGGATAAGTGATCACTAACACTGACACATGACTCTCACTAACAGGATAAGTGATCACCAACATTGACACATGACTCTCACTAACAGGATAATTGACCACCAACACTTACACATGAATCTCACTAACAGCATAAGTGACCACCAACACTGACACATGACTCACTAACAGGATAAGTGATCAACAACACTAACATGTGACTCTCACTAACAGGATAAGTGATCACCAACACTGACACATGACTCTCACTAACAGGATAAGTGATCACCAACACTGACACATGACTCTCACTAACAGGGTTAGTGACCACCAACACTGACACATGACTCTCACTAACAGGGTAAGTGACCACCAACACTGACACATGACTCTCACTAACAGGGTTAGTGACCACCAACACTGACACATGACTCTCACTAACAGGATAAGTGATCACCAACACTGACACATGACTCTCACTAACAGGGTAAGTGATCACCAACACTGACACATGACTCTCACTAACAGGATAAGTGATCACCAACACTGACACATGACTCTCACTATCAGGGTAAGTGATCACCAACACTGACACATGACTCTCACTAACAGGATAAGTGATCACCAACACTGACACATGACTCTCACTAATAGGATAAGTGATCACCAACACTCTCACATGACTCTCACTAACAGTATAAGTGATCACCAACACTGACACATGACTCTCACTAACAGGGTTAGTGACCACCAACACTGACACATGACTCTCACTAACAGGGTAAGTGATCACCAACATTGACACATGACTCTCACTTACAGGGTTAGTGACCACCAACACTGACACATGACTCTCACTAACAGGATAAGTGATCACCAACACTGACACATGACTCACTAACAGGGTAAGTGATACCCAACACTGACACATGACTCTCACTAACAGGATAAGTGATCACCAACATTGACACATGACTCTCACTAACAGGATAAGTGATCACCAACATTGACACATGACTCTCACTAACAGGGTAAGTGATCACCAACACTGACACATGACTCTAACTAACAGGGTAAGTTATCACCAACACTGACACATGACTCTCACTAACAGGGTAAGTGATCACCAACACTGACACAAGACTCTCACTAACAGGGTAAGATATCACCAACACTGACACATGACTCTCACTAACAGGGTAAGTGACCACCAACACTGACACATGACTCTCACTAACAGGGTAAGTGATCACCAACACTGACACATGACTCTCACTAACAGGGTAAGTTATCACCAACACTGACACATGACTCTCACTAACAGGGTAAGTGATCACCAACACTGACACATGACTCTCACTAACAGGGTAAGTTATCACCAACACTGACACATGACTCTCACTAACAGGGTAAGTGACCACCAACACTGACACATGACTCTCACTAACAGGGTAAGTGATCACCAACACTGACACATGACTCTCACTAACAGGGTAAGTTATCACCAACACTGACACATGACTCTCACTAACAGGGTAAGTGATCACCAACACTGACACATGACTCTAACTAACAGGGTAAGTGATCACCAACACTGACACATGACTCTCACTAACAGGATAAGTGATCACCAACACTGACACATGACTCTCTCTAACAGTATAAGTGATCACCAACACTGACACATGACTCTCACTAACAGGGTTAGTGACCACCAACACTGACACATGACTCTCACTAACAGGGTAAATGATCACCAACATTGACACATGACTCTCACTAACAGGGTTAGTGACCACCAACACTGACACATGACTCTCACTAACAGGATAAGTGATCACCAACACTGACACATGACTCTCACTAACAGGGTAAGTGATCACCAACACTGACACATGACTCTCACTAACAGGATAAGTGATCACCAACACTGACACATGACTCTCACTAACAGGATAAGTGATCACCAACATTGACACATGACTCTCACTAACAGGATAAGTGATCACCATCACTGACACATGACTCTCACTAATAGGATAAGTGATCACCAACACTGACACATGACTCTCACTAACAGGATAAGTGATCAACAACACTGACATGTGACTCTCACTAACAGGAAAAAGTGTTCACCAACACCGACACATGACTCTCACTAACAAGGTAAGTGACCACCAACACTGACACATGACTCTCACTAACAGGGTAAGTGACCACCAACACTGACACATGACTCTCACTAACAGGATAAGTGATCAGCAACATTGACACATGACTCTCACTAACAGGATAATTGACCACCAACACTTACACATGACTCTCACTAACAGCATAAGTGACCACCAACACTGACACATGACTCACTAACAGGATAAGTGACCACCAACACTGACACATGACTCTCACTAACAGGATAAGTGATCACTAACACTGACACATGACTCACTAACAGGATAAGTGACCACCAACACTGACACATGACTCTCACTAACAGGATAAGTGATCACTAACACTGACACATGACTCTCACTAACAGGATAAGTGATCACCAACATTGACACATGACTCTCACTAACAGGATAATTGACCACCAACACTTACACATGACTCTCACTAACAGCATAAGTGACCACCAACACTGACACATGACTCACTAACAGGATAAGTGACAACCAACACTGACACATGACTCTCACTAACAGGATAAGTGATCACTAACACTGACACATGACTCTCACTAACAGGATAAGTGATCACCAACATTGACACATGACTCTCACTAACAGGATAATTGACCACCAACACTTACACATGAATCTCACTAACAGCATAAGTGACCACCAACACTGACACATGACTCACTAACAAGATAAGTGATCAACAACACTAACATGTGACTCTCACTAACAGGATAAGTGATCACCAACACTGACACATGACTCTCACTAACAGGATAAGTGATCACCAACACTGACACATGACTCTCACTAGCAGGGTTAGTGACCACCAACACTGACACATGACTCTCACTAACAGGGTAAGTGACCACCAACACTGACACATGACTCTCACTAACAGGGTTAGTGACCACCAACACTGACACATGACTCTCACTAACAGGATAAGTGATCACCAACACTGACACATGACTCTCACTAACAGGGTAAGTGATCACCAACACTGACACATGACTCTCACTAACAGGATAAGTGATCACCAACACTGACACATGACTCTCACTAACAGGGTAAGTGATCACCAACACTGACACATGACTCTCACTAACAGGATAAGTGATCACCAACACTGACACATGACTCTCACTAACAGGATAAGTGATCACCAACACTCTCACATGACTCTCACTAACAGTATAAGTGATCACGAACACTGACACATGACTCTCACTAACAGGGTTAGTGACCACCAACACTGACACATGACTCTCACTAACAGGGTAAGTGATCACCAACATTGACACATGACTCTCACTAACAGGGTTAGTGACCACCAACACTGACACATGACTCTCACTAACAGGATAAGTGATCACCAACACTGACACATGACTCTCACTAACAGGGTAAGTGATACCCAACACTGACACATGACTCTCACTAACAGGATAAGTGATCACCAACATTGACACATGACTCTCACTAACAGGATAAGTGATCACCAACATTGACACATGACTCTCACTAACAGGGTAAGTGATCACCAACACTGACACATGACTCTCACTAACAGGGTAAGTTATCACCAACACTGACACATGACTCTCACTAACAGGGTAAGTGATCACCAACACTGACACATGACTCTCACTAACAGGGTAAGTTATCACCAACACTGACACATGACTCTCACTAACAGGGTAAGTGACCACCAACACTGACACATGACTCTCACTAACAGGGTAAGTGATCACCAACACTGACACATGACTCTCACTAACAGGGTAAGTTATCACCAACACTGATACATGACTCTCACTAACAGGGTAAGTGATCACCAACACTGACACATGACTCTCACTAACAGGGTAAGTTATCACCAACACTGACACATGACTCTCACTAACAGGGTAAGTGACCACCAACACTGACACATGACTCTCACTAACAGGGTAAGTGATCACCAACACTGACACATGACTCTCACTAACAGGGTAAATTATCACCAACACTGACACATGACTCTCACTAACAGGGTAAGTGATCACCAACACTGACACATGACTCTCACTAACAGGGTAAGTTATCACCAACACTGACACATGACTCTCACTAACAGGGTAAGTGACCACCAACACTGACACATGACTCTCACTAACAGGGTAAGTGACCACCAACACTGACACATGACTCTCACTAACAGAGGAAGTGACCACCAACATTGACACATGAAGGAAGGGTGTTAATGTTGCAGTTTTTTAATTATAGTGTAAGCGCTCCACTGGCAAGACAGTGATGGAGTGAATGATGATGAAAGATTTTCTTTTTCTGACCACACTTCCTTGATGGGAGACGGCCGATGCGTTAATAAATAATAATAATTATATAATTGTTTACTCCTTGGATTCCCTGTGTAAAAACTCAATCTTACTCTCTTATTTATCCTTTGTTTTATCTCCTCTCTTGTTGTTTGTGTTATTGTTCCACCGTACATGTGTCTTCCCTATATCTTTACTCTTCTTCATTCCCCTTTACTTGAGTTGATTCTTCTCGCTTCCCTGTTCCTGTTCCTATCCCTACTCCCAGTCCCTGTCTCTGACCCTGTCCCTGTCCCTGTCCCTGCCTCTGGCCTTGTTCCTCTCCCTGTCCCAGTCCCTGCCCCTGCCCCTGTCCCTGCCCCTGCCCCTCTTGTCCTTGTGCCTGCTCCTGTTCCTGTCTCTATCTCTGCCCCTGCCCCTGCCCCTGTGCCTGTCCCTGCCTCTGCCCCTGTCCCTGCTCCTGTTCGTGATGCTTCATCACGACTGGCTGCAGGATAGCTCTGAGGAGGGAGACACGCGCCTGTGTCATCAAAAATGCAGCCACCGCAGTTTTCAGTCCGCCACCCACTTTTCCACTGCCACCCACCGTTCCACCCACCTCTCCACGCAACTTTCCACCCACCTTTCCACCCACCTCTCCGCCCATCTTTCCATCCATCTTTTCACCCACCTCTCCACCCACTTTTCCTCCACCACCCACCTTTCCACCACCACCACAAGACAACCACTAACTTCCCAACCTCCCTCCTCGCGCCACTAAAAACATCACCTTAAAATACGAAAGACTCTTGGCCATCAGATCTCAGGTCTTATCTCATGATTCTCAATGTTTTCTTCTGTCAGGTTGTCTACCAGCAGCACCTAGCACTGCTGTTACTGCTGCTTCTGCTGCTGTCTTGCTACTGCTGCTGTCCTGCTACTGCTGCTGTCCTGCTGCTGTTTCTGTCCTGCTACTGCTTCTGCTTCTGTCCTGCTGTTGCTTCTGCTTCTGTCCTGCTGCTGCTTCTGCTTCTGTCCTGCTGTTGCTTCTGCTTCTTTCCTGCTGTTGCTTCTGCTGCTGTCCTGCTGCTTCTGCTTCTATCCTGTTGCTGCTTCTGCCGCTGTCCTGCTGCCGCTGCTGTCTTGCTGCTGCTACTTCTGCTGCTGTCCTGCTGCTGCTGCTTGTGTTGCTGTCCTGCTACTGCTTCTGCTGCTATCCTGCTGCTGTCCTGCTACTGCTTCTGCTTCTGTCCTTCTGTTGTTTCTACTGCTATCCTGCTACTGCTTCTGCTGCTGTCCTGCTGCTGCTTCTGTTGTTGTCCTGCTACTGCTTCTGCTTCTGTCCTTCTGTTGCTTCTGCTGCTATCCTGCTACTACTTCTGCTGCTGTCCTGCTGCTGCTGCTTGTGTTGCTGTCCTGCTACCGATTCTGCTGCTATCCTGCTGCTGCTTCTGCTGCTGTCCTGCTACTGCTTCTGTCCTGCTGCTGCTTCTGTTGTTGTCCTGCTACTGCTTCTGCTTCTGTCCTTCTGTTGCTTCTGCTGCTGTCCTACTGCTGCTTCTGCTGCTGTCCTGCTACTGCTTCTGTTTCTATCCTGTTGCTGCTTCTGCTTCTGCCCTGCTACTGCTTCTGCTACTGTCCTGGTGTTGCTTCTGCTTCTGTCCTGCTGCTGCTTCTGTTGTTGTCCTGCTACTGCTTCTACTTCTGTCCTGCTGCTGCTTTTGCTACTGTCCTGGTGTTGCTTCTGCTTCTGTTCTGATGCTGCTTCTGTTGTTGTCCTGCTCCTGCTTCTGTTGCTGTCCTGTTGTTGTCTGTTACTCTCCTATTCCATATATTTTGCATCTTACTCTTCTAACTCTTTTGAACCATCTTCTGACTGGGATAAGTGGTCATCTTTAGACAGGGATAAGTGGTTATCTTTAGGCTGGGATAAGTGATCATCCTTAGGCTGGGGTAACTGGTCATCTTTAGGCTGGGAATTGTGATCATCTTTAGGCTGGGATAAATGATCATCTTTAGGCTGGGATAAGTGATCATATTTAGGCTGGGATAAGTGGTCATCTTTAGGCTGGGGTAAGTGGTCATCTTCAGCCTGGGATAAGTGATCATCTTTAGACTGGGATAAGTGGTCATCTTTAGACTGGGGTAAGTGGTCATCTTTAGACTGGGATAAGTGGTCATCTTTAGGCTGGGATAAGTGATCATCTTTAGACTGGGATAAGTGGTCATCTTTAGACTGGGGTAAGTGGTCATCTTTAGACTGGGGTAAGTGGTCATCTTCAGGCTGGGATAAGTGGTCATCTTTAGACTGGGATAAGTGGTCATCTTTAGACTGGGATAAGTGGTCATCTTCAGACTCGGGTAAGTGGTCATCTTCAGGCTGGGATAAGTGGTCATCTTCAGACTCGGGTAAGTGGTCATCTTCAGGCTGGGATAAGTGATTATCTTCAGGCTGGGATAAGTGGTCATCTTCAGGCTGGGATAAGTGATCATCTTTAGGTTGGTATAAGTGATCATCTTTAGACTGGGATAAGTGGTCATCTTTAGACTGGGGTAAGTGGTCATCTTCAGACTCGGGTAAGTGGTCATCTTCAGGCTGGGATAAGTGATTATCTTCAGGCTGGGATAAGTGGTCATCTTCAGGCTGAGATAAGTGATCATCTTTAGGTTGGTATAAGTGATCATCTTTAGACTGGGATAAGTGGTCATCTTCAGGCTGGGATAAGTGATCATCTTTAGGTTGGTATAAGTGATCATCTTTAGACTGGGATAAGTGGTCATCTTCAGACTCGGGTAAGTGGTCATCTTCAGGCTGGGATAAGTGGTCATCTTCAGACTCGGGTAAGTGGTCATCTTCAGGCTGGGATAAGTGATTATCTTCAGGCTGGGATAAGTGGTCATCTTCAGGCTGAGATAAGTGATCATCTTCAGGCTGGGATAAGTGGTCATCTTCAGACTCGGGTAAGTGGTCATCTTCAGGCTGGGATAAGTGATCATCTTCAGGTTGGGATAAGTGGTCATCTTCAGGCTGGGTAAGTGGTCATCTTCAGGCTGGGATAAGTGATTATCTTCAGGCTGGGATAAGTGGTCATCTTCAGGCTGGGATAAGTGATCATCTTTAGGTTGGTATAAGTGATCATCTTTAGACTGGGATAAGTGGTCATCTTTAGCCTGGATAAGTGGTCATCTTTAGACTGGGATAAGTGGTCATCTTCAGGCTGGGATAAGTGATTATCTTCAGGCTGGGATAAGTGGTCATCTTCAGGCTGGGTAAGTGGTCATCTTTAGCCTGGATAAGTGGTCATCTTTAGACTGGGGTAAGTGGTCATCTTCAGGTTGGGATAAGTGGTCATCTTCAGGCTGGGTAAGTGGTCATCTTCAGGTTGGGATAAGTGATCATCTTCAGGTTGGGATAAGTGGTCATCTTCAGGCTGGGTAAGTGGTCATCTTCAGGTTGGGATAAGTGGTCATCTTCAGGCTGGGATAAGTGGTCATCTTCAGGCTGGGATAAGTGGTCATCCTGTCACTATATTCAAACAATTAATTGTAATTTGCTCTTCTTCATATTTCCTCTCGTATCTTCAACTAGAGGTTATCAGCACTAGGAGTAAATTGGATACTATTATTCAAGAATACTTTCAACCCTAAGAAACTGGACTAATGTAAACTCTCAAGGTATACACACTGACTCATACTACACTACACGGTGTTTAGATAGTCTTGGGTAGCGTCTGGAATGCTGCTCTGGAGCAACATTGCGCGAATATTCTTGTGGTGGGTGCAGCAGCATCTGGTGGGTGTAGCAGCAGCCGGTGGGTGTAGCAGCAGCCGGTGGGCGTAGCAGCAGCTGGTGGGTGTAGCTGCAGCTGGTGGGTGTAGCAGCAGCTGGTGGGTGTAGCTGCAGCTGGTGGGTGTAGCTGCAGCTGGTGGGTGTAGCAGCAGCTGGTGGGTGTAGCAGCAGCTGGTGGGTGTAGCAGCAGCTGGTGGGTGTAGCTGCAGCTGGTGGGTGTAGCTGCAGCTGGTGGGTGTAGCTGCAGCTGGTGGGTGTAGCAGCAGCTGGTGGGTGTAGCAGCAGCTGGTGGGTGTAGCTGCAGCTGGTGGGTGTAGCTGCAGCTGGTGGTGTAGCAGCAGCTGGTGGGTGTAGCAGCAGCTGGTGGGTGTAGCTGCAGCTGGTGGTGCGCAGCGGTGGTGCAGCAGCTGGTGGGTGTAGCCGCAGCTGGTGGGGTGTAGCAGCAGTGGGTGGGTAGCCGCAGCTGGTGGGTAGCTGCAGCTGGTGGTGTAGCAGCAGCTGGTGGGTGTAGCTGCAACTGGTGGGTGTAGCTGCAGCTGGTGGGTGTAGCTGCAGCTGGTGGGTGTAGCTGCAGCTGGTGAGTGTAGCAGCAGCTGGTGGGTGTAGCTGCAGCTGGTGGGTGTAGCTGCAGCTGGTGGGTGTAGCTGCAGCTGGTGGTGTAGCAGCAGCTGGTGGGTGTAGAAGCAGCTGGTGTAGCGCAGCTGGTGGGGTAGCTGCAGCGTGGTGCAGCAGGCAGCTGGTAGGGTGTAGCTGCAGCTGGTGGGTAGCTGCAGCTGGTGGGTGTAGCCTGCAGCTGGTGGGTAGCAGCAGCGGTGGGTGTAGCAGCAGCTGTGGGTGCAGCAGCTGGTGGGCGTAGCCAGCAGCAGCGGCAGCAGCGTGGCGGTAGCAGCAGCTGGCGGTGCAGCGTGGTGCAGCAGCAGCTGCGGGCGTAGCGAGCAGCTGGTGTGAGCGCAGCCTGGTGTAGCAGCCAGGCTGGTGCAGCAGCTGGCGGGCAGCAGCAGCTGGTGGCAGCAGCAGCTGGTGGGTGCAGCAGCAGCTGGTGGGTGCAGCAGCAGCGCGCGGGCTGGTGCAGCAGCAGCTGGAGGTAGCAGCAGCTGGTGTGTAGCAGCAGCTGGTGCGCAGCAGCGGTGGTGGGTAGCAGCAGCCGGGTGGTGGCAAGCAGCTGCAAGGTAGCAGCAGCTGGTGCAGCAGGCAGCGGTGGGAGCAGCTGGTGGCAGCAGCAGTGGTGCAGGCAGCAGCGGTGGGCGCAGCAGCAGCTGGCGCGTTAGCAGCCGGGGCAGCGTTGCTGGCGGCGCGCAGCTGGTGGGTGCAGCAGCAGCTGGCGGTGCAGCAGCAGCGTGGTGGGTGCAGCAGCTGGCCGTGCAGCAGCTGCGTGGGAGCAGCAGCTGGAAGGTGCGCAGCGGCGCTGGTGGGCAGCAGCTGGTGGCGTAGCAGCAGCCTGGTGGGTGCAGCAGCAGCTGGTGGTAGCAAGCAGCTGGTGGGCAGCCAGCAGCTGGTGGGTGCAGCAGCAGCTGGTGGGTAGCAGCAGCTGGTGGGTGCAGCAGCTGGTGGGTCAGCAGCAGCTGGTGGGTGTAGAAGCAGCTGGCGGTAAGTAGCAGCTGGCGGTGGGTGTAGCAGCTGCGGTAGCAGCCTGGCGGCAGCAGCAGCTGCGGCAGCAGCAGCTGGTGGGTGTGCAGCAGCTGGTGGTGTAGCAGCAGCTGGTGGGTGTAGCAGCAGCTGGTGGGTGTAGCAGCAGCTGGTGGGTGTAGCAGCAGCTGGTGGGTGTAGCAGCAGCTGGTGGGTGTAGCAGCAGCTGGTGGGTGTAGCAGCAGCTGGTGGGTGTAGCAGCAGCTGGTGTGACCGGGGGAGAGAACAGACGCTGCTTCATATTGAGTGTCGTCACTCACTGCTACCACAGCCCACTTTCCTCTCTTATGACTCAGTTTGACTTGTTTTACTCATTCTCTCTCTCTCTCTCTCTCTCTCTCTCTCTCTCTCTCTCTCTCTCTCTCTCTCTCTCTCTCTCTCTCTCTCTCTCTCTCTCTCTCTCTCTCTCTCTCTCTCTCTCACTATCTGTCTGTCTGTCTGTCTGTCTGTCTGTCTCTCTCTCTCTCTCTCTCTCTCTCTCTCTCTCTCTCTCTCTCTCTCTCTCTGTCTCTGTCTCTGTCTATCTCTGTCTCTGTCTCTGTCTCTGTCTCTGTCTGTCTGTCTGTCTGTCTCTCTCTGTCTCTGTCTCTGTCTCTCTGTCTCTCTGTCTGTCTCTCTCTCTCTCTCTCTCTTTTTTTTTTGTTACACAGGGTTTGACAAGGTTAAGGATCCCTAGTTTTATTGACAAGCTATTTACAGGTTTAGGATTCCTAACTTTATTGACAAGCTAAGAGCTGTTACTTACATCAGCTCATTTGAAAGCATTTTTATTGTTATGAGACATACAAGTAGGGAACAGGATGAAGTTGGAGCCATCTGTGGGCCAGCATTTTCATTTGACCAACTGACGTTATCTCGTTGACATCATTATGCTGTACGAATGTGTTCCATACTCGAGTCATCCTGGTTATATATGATCTCAGATGGAGTGATGTTCTGGAGAAGGGTACAGCCAGAGTGAAGATCCTGCTTTCTGCCCGTCTTGTGGCATAAAAGCTTGTTT
>NC_091295.1:62965477-63010477 GCF_038502225.1 Cherax quadricarinatus | reverse complement strand
AACAGGCAAGGACCAGGTAATCAGGCTGAGGAAGGAAGGTGGGGAGATCACAAGAAACGACAGAGAAGTCTGTGAAGAGCTCAACACGAAATTTAAGGACGTATTTTCAGTGAAGAGAGAAGGACTCCAGAAAACCGGAACGGTGTGATACACAAAAAGTGCTGGAGACAATACACACAACAGACAAGGAAGCGCAGAGGCTGCTGAATGAACTAGACACCTCAAAGGCCGTGAGACCAGACAGCATCTCTTCATGTTTCTTGAGAGAAGGAGAGCGGTGTTGTGTGTACCACAGACTACAATCTTCAGCACATCAGTAAATGAAATATAAACACATATGCAGTTTAATGTGATCCTTTATTGACAACGTTTCGCCCACACAGTGGGCTTTTTCAAGTCACAAAGAGATCTACCTGGGGTGGAAGGTACGCGAGTATTTATAGTCAGGTTCAGAATGTTGAGGTCAGGTGGAGAATGCTGCTTCTGATGATCTACCGAGTGGGGTTATAGAGTCTAAAATCTTCGGTATTGAGTGTTGAGACAACACTCAATACCGAAGAATCCTGAAATCATCGCTTATCTCTATAACCAATAATTTCAACCAGAACAATGGCTTCTATAACATAGCTGAACCACTTGCCAAGAAACTTCTTCATCGCTATTCCACATAAGAACATAGGAATGGAAGAACACTGCAGAAGGTCTTCTCACAAACTTATCCAATCTCCCTTCCAAGCTACCCAAGATTTTAGACTCTATAACCCCACTCGGTAGATCATCAGATGCAACATTCTCCACCTGACCTCAGCATTCTGAACCTGACTATAAATACTCGCGTACCTTCCACCCCAGGTAGATCTGTTTGTGACTTGAAAAAGCCCACTGTATGGGCGAAACGTTGTCAATAAAGGATCACATTAAACTGCATATGTGTTTATATTTCCATTGTGTCGGTGTTTTATACCATTTATTTCCAGCACATCTATAAAACAGGGCAGCTACCTTAGGTGAGGAAGACAACAGATATGTAGTCCCAATATTTAAGACAGAAGATAGACAGGTAGTCTAAACTACAGACCAGTGTCACTGATATGTACAGTATGCAAAGTCATAGGGAAGATTATAATTGTCAGAAGATTGGTGGAGCACCTAAACGATAAACAGCAAGGTTTCAGGGAAGGGAAATCGTGTGTCACAAACTTGCTGGAGTTTTACGACAGAGTGACGGAAGTAAGACAAGAGAAAGAGATAGAGTGTGAGGGAGAGAGAGAGCGGTGGGTTGATTACATTTTCTTGAACTGCAAGAAGGATTTCAACTCAGTTCCACACAAGAGGTTAGTGCAAAAGCTAGAGGAGCAGGCAGGAATAACAGAAAAGGCACTGCAATGGATTAGAGAATACCTGACATAAAGGAAACAACAAGTCATGGAGCGTGACTAGGTGTCAGAGTGGACCAGTGACAAGCGGGGTTCCATAGGGGTCAGTCCTAGGGCCAGTGATGTGTCTAGTATATGTGAATGACATGACGGAAGGGATAGATTCGGAGTTATCCCTGTTTACAGACGATGTGAAATTAATGCGAAGAATTCAATCGGATGAGGATCAGATAAGACTACACAGGGATTTGGACAGGCTACAAGCCTGGTCCAGCAACTGGCTCCTGGAGTTTAACCCCACCAGTGCAAAGTCATGAAGCTTGGGAAAGGTCAAAGAACACCGCAAACAGAGTACAGGCTAGGGGGCCAAAGACTGCAAACCTCACTCAAGGAAAAAGATCTTGGGGTGAATATAATACCGAGCACATCTCTGAGGCATACATCAACTAAATAACTTTTGCAGCATATGGGCACCTGGCAAACCTAAGAATAGCATTACGACACCTTAGTAAGGAATCATTCAAGTCTGTACACCGTGTACGTCAGGCCCGTACTGGAGTATGCAACACCATACACAATACACAAATAACCCGCACATAGAAGAGAGGAGCTTACGACGACGTTTCGGTCCGACTTGGACCATTTACAAAGTCACTAACGAGAAGTAGAGCAAGATGGGTATATATATGCAGGAAGAGGTGGTGGTGGTAGTAGTAGCAGTAGTAGCAGTAGTAGTGGCAGTAGTAGTGGCAGTAGTAGTGGTAGTAGTAGTAGTAGTAGTAGTGGTAGTAGTAGTGGCGGAGGTGGAAGGAAGTAATGGTGGGGAAGAAAGAAGGAGGAGCCAGTCAAATACTAAGAAAGGGGAGCACTGCAAGGGAGCTAGGTGACCACAGACGGAGAGCAAGAACACAGAGGTGTGGGGGGGTAATAAAATAAATAATGAAGGAACAGAAACACAAGGCAGAAGAAAGAAAGACAACACAGAAGAGAAAAAGGAAAGAGGAAAGGGGAAGAGGGGGAAGAAGAAAAAGGAGGAATCAGGTTAGGTCACGGGTGTTCTGAAGTTTGGAGCATTTTACAATGTAGTGGGAGAGGAAGGCATCTACAGAGACGAAGCCAGGACTAAGATTCATACAAGGAAAGTTGTGTATTAGGGAGGATTCAACCAGACGGCGACTGTTAAAGTTGGAAGAAGGGAAGACAGTTTTAGCAGAAGACCAGTCAATAGGATGACTGTGATCTCTGACGTGACAGAAAAGAGCATTGTTAGTGTCGGCAAGCCTAACACTATTTTTGTACTCCCTAAGTCTGTCAGAAAGAGATCGGCCAGTTTCTCCAAAGTATTGAAGAGGACAGGAGGAGCAAGAAATAGAGTAGACACCAGGAACATCTGTAGAAGGAGGAGAGGTATGAACGAGATTAGTGCGAAGAGTGTTAGTCTGGCGGAAAGTAAGCTTGATGTCTAAAGAACGGAGAGAATTGTTGAGATTAGAAAGACCGGAAATATAGGGAAGGCAGAGGACAGAAGAGTTCCCAGGAGTAGAGAGTTTGGGAGACAAGAAATTACGTTTAGCACGTGAGAGGGCAGAATCTATGAAATGGGAAGGGTAGCCAAGACGGGAAAACGAACTATGAAGAGTGAAAATTTCTGCTGGAAGGAACTGAGGATCATAGATGCGGAGGGCACGGAGAATGAGGGAGATAAGAACACTTTTCTTGACAGGGAAAGCATGATAGGAAAAGTAGTGAATGTACATGCCACTGTACATAGGGTTGCGGTAAACGGTAAAGGAAAAACCTGTATCTGAGCGGTAAACATGGACATCAAGGAAAGACAGCAAGGAATTAGATTCCCATTCAGCTTTAAACTTAATGGAAGGGGCAAGATTATCAAGAGCTTCAAGAAAAGGTTGGAAGAGACTAGAGTCATGAGACCACATAGAAAAGATGTCATCTACATAGCGGAGCCAGAGTGAAGGGCGCACATGGATGCAACACCAGTATGAAGCCCACACCTGGTCAAGCACCTCCCGGAGCTGAGTGGTATATCCTACGAGAAGAGGTTAAGGGAAATCGACCTGACGACTCGGAGGACAGGAAAAATAGAGGGGGTATGATAGCGATATATAAAATACTGAGAGGAATTGACAAGGTGGATAGGGACAAGATGTTCCAGAGATAGGACACAACAAAAAGGGGTCACAAGTAGAAGTTGAAGACTCATATGAGTCATAGGGATGTTAGGAAGTATTTCTTAAGTCACAGAGATGTCAGGAGGTAGAACAATCTGGAAAGTGATGTAATGGAGGCTGGATACATACATAGTTTTAAGAAGAGATACGATAAAGCTCATGGAGCAGGAAGAGAGTGACAAGCAAAGAGGCAGGGCCAGGAGCTTTGAATCGACCCCTGCAACCACAAATAGGTGAGTACACACACACAGTGCTCTAAAGACACACAGGAAAAACTCATTTCTTTTCTTTACACATTAAAGACGAACATTGTAGCAAAGCTCTGATGGGAGTTTGTTATAATTACCAACGTCGTAGAGAACTAATGTATATTCCCTAGGCTGTACTTGTTCCTAATTAACATGACTGAAAGGCTGTGCTGTATTATATACATCTTATTCATGTATTATTCATGTCATTTGTGCTGTATTATTCACATCTTATTTATGTATTATACACATCATTTACATTATTCACGTCTCACTTACGTATTATACACACCTCATTTATGTATTATTCACATCATCTGTGCTGTATTATACACAGATCATTCATGTACTATATACATTATTTGTATTGTAGTATTATGAACATCATTTTTTTATACTAGTCTCGATCATGTATTATACACCTTTTTTGAGATGTATTATACACATCATTTGCGTTGTATTATGTAGGATGCTACATACGCCACATTTTATATGGCGTATGTCACACCCATACAGGCTGCCATCCCGACCAGCAAACCACGTGTTTGCATATACATTATTGTGCATACGCTGTATGCATTGTACATACGCTGTATACATTGTACATACGCTGTATACATTGTACATACGCTGTATACATTGTACATGCCAGATTATTATTTGATGAAATACAAACAATTATTGTTTCTGCTGCCTTTTTTTCTCGTTTCTAAGTGGTTATCGTTCTACAGCCAGGTGTGCAGGCCCAGGTGTGCAGGCTCAGGTGTTCAGGTCCTGGTGTGCAGACCCAGGTGTGCAGGCCCAGGTGTGCAGGCCCAGGTGTGCATGTCCAGGTGTGCATGTCCAGGTGTGCAGGCCCAGGTGTGCAGGCCCAGGTGTGCAGGCCCAGGTGTGCATGTCCAGGTGTGCAGGTCCTGGTGTGCAGACCCAGGTGTGCAGGCCCAGGTGTGCATGTCCAGGTGTGCATGTCCAGGTGTGCAGGCCCAGGTGTGCAGGCCCAGGTGTGCAGGCCCAGGTATGCAGGCCCAGGTATGCAGGCCCAGGTATGCAGGCCCAGGTATGCAGGCCCAGGTATGCAGGCCCAGGTGTGCAGGCCCAGGTATGCAGGCCCAGGTATGCAGGCCAGTAGACTACACCTGTGTATGTAATATATTATATACATCATTTGTATTGTATTATACACATCTCATCATATACATCTCATTTTGTGCTATATTTTACACACTCATATTGTATTATACACATCTCATTTGTGATGTTTTGTATACATCTCAGATATGTTGAATTGTGGATATCTTGTTGTAACATGAGTAAAATGATGTGCATGAGAAGTGTATAAAATAGATTTGTGACGTGTGTAATAAAGCAGTAATGGGAAATGTATAATACAACGGAAATGAAAAATGTATAATACAATAGGAAATAGATGTCGTGTATATTACAATGGGAATGAGATGTCGTGTATATTACAATGGGAATGATATGTGAATAATACATTATAAATAAAAACTCGTTTATAGTACTATACAAGACAGTCGTGTATTAATACAACACAAGGAACAAGTGTATAATACAACAAGAGTGAGAAGTGTACAATGCAATACGAGTGAAAAATGTGTAATACAACACGGGGAGAAGTGTATAATACAACGCGAGTGAGAGGTGCATAATACAACATGGGGTAGAAGTGTATAATACAACACGAGTGAGAGGTGTATAATACAACATGGGGTAGAAGTGTATAATACAACACGAGTGAAAGGTGCGTAATACAACATAAGGTAGAAGTGTATAATACAACACGAGTGAGAGGTGTATAATGCATCATTAGTAGAAATGTATAATACAACACGAGTAAGAAGTGTATGATACAACACAAGCGAAAGGTGTATAATAGAACATTAGTGAGAGAAGTATAATACAACACGATCGAGAGGTGTATAATAGAACATGGGGTAGAAGTGTATAATACAACACGAGTTAGAGGTGTATAATACAACATTGGGAAGAAGTGTATAATATAACACGAGTAAGAGGAGTATAATACAACACGAGTGAGAGGTGTATAATACAATACGAGTGAGATGTGTATAATACAACATTGGGGAGAAATGTGTAATATAACACGAGTGAGAGGTGTATAATACAAAACGAGTGAGAGATGTATAATACAACAGGAGGAATAAGTGTATAATACACGAGGAATGAGAGATATATGAGACAGATAGTAACGTGACTCACATAGCATCAACCTGGGTTAAAAAAACACTGATGTCAAACTGTATCTCACACTGTATATTTAACACTGTATATTTCACACAGTATATTTAACACTGTATATATTTCATACTGTATAATTCAGAGTGAATGTTTCATACTGTATAATTCAGAGTGAATATTTCAAACTGTATAATTCAGAGTGAATATATCGTACTGTATAATTCAGAGTGAATATTTCAAACTGTATAATTCAGAGTGAATATATCATACTGTATAATTCAGAGTGAATATATCATACTGTATAATTCAGAGTGAATATTTCAAACTGTATAATTCAGAGTGAATATATCATACTGTATAATTCAGAGTGAATATTTCAAACTGTATAATTCAGAGTGAATATATCATACTGTATAATTCAGAGTGAATATTTCAAACTGTATAATTCAGAGTGAATATATCATACTGTATAATTCAGAGTGAATATATCATACTGTATAATTCAGAGTGAATATTTCAAACTGTATAATTCAGAGTGAATATATCGTACTGTATAATTCAGAGTGAATATTTCAAACTGTATAATTCAGAGTGAATATTTCAAACTGTATAATTCAGAGTGAATATTTCATACTGTATAATTCAGAGTGAATATATCATACTGTATAATTCAGAGTGAATATATCATACTGTATAATTCAGAGTGAATATTTCAAACTGTATAATTCAGAGTGAATATATCGTACTGTATAATTCAGAGTGAATATTTCAAACTGTATAATTCAGAGTGAATATATCATACTGTATAATTCAGAGTGAATATATCGTACTGTATAATTCAGAGTGAATATTTCAAACTGTATAATTCAGAGTGAATATTTCAAACTGTATAATTCAGAGTGAATATATCGTACTGTATAATTCAGAGTGAATATATCGTACTGTATAATTCAGAGTGAATATTTCAAACTGTATAATTCAGAGTGAATATATCGTACTGTATAATTCAGAGTGAATATTTCGTTTTGATTAAAACTCGTCCTCAGGTTATCTTTCGTTCAACAATTTGAGGTTTTCATGTTTCTGGATATTACTGAAATGATTCTCCTGGAAGTCCCTCAACTGCTCGTTATGTATTTTTTATGTATTCTTATATGCATACCATACGCATGTATGTATGCATATATGTATGAGTATAAGAGTAGGACTTGCACTGCAGTAGTTAGTACTTGCATAATACTCACACACATACACACACACACATACACACACACACACACACACACACACACACACACACACACACACACACACACACACACACACACACACACACACACACACACACACACACACACACACTCCGAAGTGTCCCTGTTTGCAGATGACGTGAAGTTGATGAGAAGAATTCACTCGATCGAAGACCAGGCAGAACTACAAAGATATCTGGACAGACTGCAGACCTGGTCCAGTAATTGACTCCTGGAGTTCAACCCCACCAAGTGCAAAGTCATGAAGATTGGGGAAGGGCAAAGAAGACCGCAGACGGAGTACAGTCTAGGGGGCCAGAGACTACAAACCTCACTCAAGGAAAAAGATCTTGGGGTGAGTATAACACCAGGCACATCTCCTGAAGCGCACATCAACCAAATAGCTGCTGCAGCATATGGGCGCCTAGCAAACCTCAGAACAACATTCCGACATCTTAATTCTGTTCCACTTCCCCATGGAGAATATATATATATATATATATATATATATATATATATATATATATATATATATATATATATATATATATATATATATATATATATATATATATATATATATATATATATATATATATATATATATATATATATATATATCCAAGGACTCGAATCCATGTCCCGTGGATTAAGGCGTCATGAGTTTTCGCCCACCATGAGGCAGGCCAAAGCAGCATGGGTTCGAGTCCTTGGCTAGTCGCAGGGTTGTTTTTGATATATATATATATATATATATATATATATATATATATATATATATATATACATATATATATATATATATATATATATATATATATATATATATATATACATATATATATATATATATATATATATATATATATATATATATATATATATATAATCACCACCTTCACGAACACATTCATCCATGTGGGTTCCGTGAACATATTGATTGTTTATTTAAAAGACATTCTCTCCATGTTTATCAGCCCCCCCCCCCCCCCATTCTGCACCTCCTCCCCTCCCTCGTGGTGATCCTAGTGTTCTGTTTACCTGCAGTTGATGTCGCCAATTATCTAGAGCTTTGCTCTGGTTGCTCTATTTTACTTTACTACTTGGCTTCCCTGTCTACTGTTGTCTTCCCACATATTGGATGCCTTCATTTAAGGAAAAAAATACATACCTGGCTTTTCAACTTATGCATCAGGTTTTTGAATTCAGAACATAGCGCAAAGGATGTTTCAGATATGTTTGTGCAGCAAAAAAACCATACCCCAGGCCGGGATTGAACCCGCGGTCATAGAGTCTCAAAACTCCAGCCCGTCGTGTCATTACGATTTCTTGAGTCTTTGTGCAGCAACTCTGAGGTTATACAATGTAAAATAATAGCTGATTCAAAAGTACTTCGTTTTTAAGGGTAGGTGTGTGTAACTTGTGGCTAGTCTGGGTCTCCTGTACATATGTGCGTACAAGAGTTTTCAGATCCTACGCGCCAGCTACACACCTTCCCCGGCAAAATATGCAAGTTACACTGAGGAAGGAGAGGGATAGAAAGTTATACATGACTTCTATACCTAAGTTAGGTCTTCTGGATATTTTTTTTTCCTGACATGTAATCAGTGTTTTCTCCTTTAGGATTATCAATTCCTCGTAGCTTCAGGATTTTCTTATCAGTTACGTGGCGACCTGTGTGCTTGCGTGTGGTAGTAGAGGCTGGGAAAGAGCAGAGAGGAATGGCGGAAGAACGATAAACAAGCTTACAATTAAGAGAGCCTACAAAAAATTTAAGTAAACAAAAAACCCTCACCTATAACAACTACAGAGACAGAATACACCAACTACAGTTTATCACAAGACGGGCAGCCAGAGCGCAGAGCTTCCCTGGACAGTGCTAGAGAACGTTATTTCATCAGAGATCATTAACTTTTTTGACGGACACTCATTTGGAGAGAAAAAAAATGAGCAAACTGAAGTTGCATCATTTAGATGTCTGCAGCTGCACCATCTGTGTACGTAGTTAATGTTGACAAATATGGTAATACGGATGCATGCAGAACATACAGCATATCTAACGGCCTTTCACCACTGTCTCCTTAAACAGTCTCTGCTAAACGACGCCAACACAATCATGTCTACAGTCTCTTCCATATGTTTCCTTCAAGGTAGGAAAGTGGAAGTTTTCATATTGGCGAAGGGCTCTTGAACAGAGGAATCTGAGATCCTCTTCCCTTAATAAGTTCAAACCTGATAACTCTCATTCACCTTGTGCTGAGTATAACCCATACTAGTTTATTGCTCTCACTTTAAGAAAATACACATGTACTAAACTATCTTTTACAGTGTGGCACAGTATCTTGTACAGTGTGGCACAGTATCTTGTACAGTGTGGCACAGTATCTTGTACAGTGTGGCACAGTATCTTGTACAGTGTGGCACAGTATCTTGTACAGTGTGGCACAGTATCTTGTACAGTGTGGCACAGTATCTTGTACAGTGTGGCACAGTATCTTGTACAGTGTGGCACAGTATCTTGTACAGTGTGGCACAGTATCTTGTACAGTGTGGCACAGTATCTTGTACAGTGTGGCACAGTATCTTGTACAGTGTGGCACAGTATCTTGTACAGTGTGGCACAGTATCTTGTACAGTGTGGCACAGTATCTTGTACAGTGTGGCACAGTATCTTGTTGAGTGTGGCACAGTATCTTGTACAGTGTGGCACAGTATCTTGTACAGTGTGGCACAGTATCTTGTACAGTGTGGTACAGTATCTTGTACAGTGTGGCACAGTATCTTGTTGAGTGTGGCACAGTATCTTGTTGAGTGTGGAACAGTATCTTGTACAGTGTGGAACAGTATCTTGTACAGTGTGGCACAGTATCTTGTACAGTGTGGTACAGTATCTTGTACAGTGTGGCACAGTATCTTGTACAGTGTGGCACAGTATCTTGTACAGTGTGGCACAGTATCTTTTACAGTGTGGCACAGTATCTTGTACAGTGTAGCACAGTATCTTGTACATTATGGCACAGTATCTTGGACAGTGTAGCACAGTATCTTGTACAGTGTAGCACAGTATATTGTACAGTGTGGCACAGTATCTTGTACAGTGTGGCACAGTATCTTGTATAGTGTGGCACAGTATCTTGTTGAGTGTGGCACAGTATCTTGTTGAGTGTGGAACAGTATCTTGTACAGTGTGGAACAGTATCTTGTACAGTGTGGCACAGTATCTTGTACAGTGTGGTACAGTATCTTGTACAGTGTGGCACAGTATCTTGTACAGTGTGGCACAGTATCTTGTACAGTGTGGCACAGTATCTTTTACAGTGTGGCACAGTATCTTGTACAGTGTAGCACAGTATCTTGTACATTATGGCACAGTATCTTGGACAGTGTAGCACAGTATCTTGTACAGTGTAGCACAGTATATTGTACAGTGTGGCACAGTATCTTGTACAGTGTAGCACAGTATATTGTACAGTGTGGCACAGTATCTTGTACAGTGTGGCACAGTATCTTGAACAGCGTGGCACAGTATCTTGTACAGAGTAGCACAGTATATTGTACAGTGTGGCACAGTATCTTGTACAGTGTGGCACAGTATCTTGTACAGTGTGGCACAGTATCTTGTACAGTGTAGCACAGTATATTGTACAGTGTGGCACAGTATCTTGTTGAGTGTGGCACAGTATCTTGTTCAGTATGGCACAGTATCTTGTACAGTGTAGCACAGAATATTGTACAGTGTGGCACAGTATCTTGCACAGTGTGACACAGTGTCTTGTACACTGTAGCACAGTGTACTGTACAGTGTGGCACAGTATCTTGTAGATTGTGGCACAATATCTTGTAGAGTGTGGCACAGTATCTTGCACGGAGTGGCACAGTATCTTGTAGATTGTGGCACAATATCTTGTAGAGTGAGGCACAGTATCTTGCACGGAGTGGCACAGTATCTTCTGCAATGTGGCACGGCATCTTTAACAGTTTGGCACAGCACCTTGCACTGTGCGGCACAGCATCTTGCACAGTGTGGCACAACATCTTACACTGTGCGGCACAGCATCTTGCACAGTGTGGCACAGCATCTTACACTGTGCGGCACAGCATCTTGCACAGTGTGGCACAGCATCTTGCACTGTGCGGCACAGCATCTTGCACAGTGTGGCACAGCATCTTGCACTGTGCGGCACAGCATCTTGCACAGTGTGGCACAGCATCTTGCACAGTGTGGCACAGCATCTTGCACTGTGCGGCACAGCATCTTGCACAGTGCGGCACAGCATCTTGCACAGTGTGGCACAGCATCTTGCACTGTGCGGCACAGCATCTTGCACAGTGCGGCACAGCATCTTGCACAGTGTGGCACAACCAGCTGTGTTACCTTACCTTACGTGACAAGCCTTCCTGCTAGCATAACACCGTCATCTCACACCTCACTGATAACGATTGTAGCCCACACCAAGCACAAAGCAACGACAATATACACAATACAACAACGATATACACGGTGCAACAATGTAGACAGGGCAACAATATACGAGAGAAGAAAATACAACACAGCTGTAGGCACGAGTAACATACAGTTCTCCGAGCTTTGGTCATGCATGAAAAGTTATATTATGAAATCTGAGGACAACAAATATATATGAAAATATACATATACATATTATATATATATATATATATATATATATATATATATATATATATATATATATATATATATATATATATATATATATATATATATATATATATATATATATATATATATATATATATATATGTATGTATATATATATATATATATATATATATATATATATATATATATATATATATATATATATATATATATATATATATAAGTATATATATATATATATATATATATATATATATATATATATATATATATATATATATATATATATATATATATATATATATATATTACCACACTATAAGCAAGGGTCTTGTTTAGGGATATATTACCACCACTCAATTAGGATAGAAAGGTTTGTCAGGAAACAGGATTAGTGTTTCCTCACGTGAGTCTTAGTCATATGATGACCAGCAGCTGAAGCTTTAGGTCATCTGACTGAGGCCTTCCCCTGGCTTACCCGTCCATCTTTTAAAAAATTATGATTATAATTTCAACTGTTAGACACGCAAGTGTCTTGTAATAGTTGAACTAATGGAAAGTCTTTATATGGGTACAACAATTAATATACATTAACCCTCTCTTTATCTCTCTCTCTTTATTTATATAATAGTTTTATTGGGCTTGGTTTAAAATGTGCAGTTCGCTTGTTTTCGGCGGAACAACACACAATATTCCAAAAAAAAAACGAAATAAAATAAAAATTAGTGTGTTAATCTCAAATTTTTTTTCTAAAATATGGCAATATTTTGGTGCACACCTCATTCCTCCACAATATTTCAAAAAGGAGTGATCGTGACTACAATATTTGACGTGATGACGTCATAGCTCAAGCATTCCTCTATACGCACTGTATTTTCGACATTTATTTTACCATGTTTTTTTCTGTTTTTTATTTTATTTCATTTTTATTTTTTTGAGAGTTCATGAAAAAATGCGATTTGGCATTGTTACTAAGTGTGTGCGAAGGTGAAAGTGTCGAGGGAAGAGTCAGTGTCGTCAGTAGTGTCGAGGGAAGAGTCAGTGTCGTCAGTAGTGTCGATCAGTTGTGTTGTGGGTCGAGTGTTGGTTTAACGTATACTTGTGTTGTTTTTAAGATTTTTTTCTTTATTCAGACTATTACACGTTTTGCGAAAATAGTCAACAGGAACGGTAAGTAAAGTTTAAACAAATGAAGACAGTCATATTACGAAAAAACTGATACATATTCAAGGTAAATAGAGAATGAGAGTGTACATAAATTACCTTTTATAAGAGAAAACTTATACATTTTACGGGGATAACTATATAAAACACATCTTCCATATACCATAACTCATATATGCCATCACTCTCAAAAAAAAAAAAATGCTTGGATAGACAACATGAGTTATTTAGCTATTTAGTTTCATTTCTTTATTATTAATAACCTATGTGACATGTCATGATATCTTATTGTTGAAAATACGATACCAGATATACTAAGCAAATTTCCTAAATTTGCTTAGTAACAGGTAAGTGAACTGTACATATAAATCCAAATGAACACCTGTAATTTTTGGGGGGCCTAGTTCCTAGGCCTTCTGTGTATGCATATGCTCTTGTGCTACCGTCCACAGAATGGATATGGGGTGCACAATATACTAGCCACTTATTAATGATTAAATCGTAACGATTTTACACAATAAACATTAGATAGAAAATGTTTTACAGGCTGACGACTACATGCTGAGGATAGCCTTCACTTTTTAAATTTGTGGGTTTGGGGGGGGGGGGGGAAGGGCAGATGATTTAGGAAAAAAATATTTGATATTCTGGACTGTCTCTCTCTCAGCCTGATATAACAATGTCTATGTTATATTATTTAGAGTTAATCTGAAATGTGAAGGTTGTGCTGTTCTATAGATTGTGCTGCATCTCCAGGTAACAATGTCATCTGGAGATGCTTGCTTCACCTGGGGATGTTTGTGTCATCTGGAGGTACTTGTGTCATCTGGAGGTACTTGTGTCATCTGGAGGTACTTGTGTCATCTGGAGGTACTTGTGTCATCTGGAGGTACTTGTGTCATCTGGAGGTACTTATGTCATCTGGAGGTACTTATGTCATCTGGAGGTACTTGTGTCATCTGGAGGTACTTGTGTCATCTGGAGGTGCTTGTGTCATCTGGAGGTACTTGTGTCATCTGGAGGTGCTTGAGTCATCTGGAGGTGCTTGAGTCATCTGGAGGTGCTTGAGTCATCTAGAGGTGCTTGTGTCATCTGGAGGTGCTTGTGTCATCTGGAGGTGCTTGTGTCATCTGGAGGTGCCTGTGTCATCTGGAGGTGCCTGTGTCATCTTGAGGTGCCTGTGTCATCTTGAGGTGCCTGTGTCATCTGGAGATGCCTGTGTCATCTGGAGATGCTTGTGTCATCTGGAGATGCTTGTCATCTGGAGATGCTTGTCATCTGGAGATGCTTGCGTCATCTGGAGATGCTTGCGTCATCTGGAGATGCTTGCGTCATCTGGAGATGCTTGTGTCATCTGGAGATGCTTGTGTCATCTGGAGGTGCTTTTGTCATGTGGAGATGTTAGTGTCATCTGGAGATGCTAGTGTCATCTGGAGATGCTAGTGTCATCTGGAGATGCTAGTCTCATCAGGAGATGCTTGTGCCATGAGGAGATGCTTGTGTCATCTGGAGATTTTTGTGTCACCTCCCGTAATTAATGTCACCTAGCAACACTTCCATCAGTTGACCTACTTTCACTGTACGACGCTCCGTCCACTATTATACTACTCACTGCTCAATTAGTCGCACCTAGTATCAGTGATATCTAGCGTCTGAGGTTGTTTCATATCTATACACAAAACTGTGTATACAGCAGGATCTGGCTTTCTCATTTAAGTCATGTTAATTTTTTCCGGTCTTTGCCCTTTGTCCTTCAAACACTGTTTCGGTCGGTCCCAATCATTTTCAGTAATATTTCTTTTATATAGTGATCATACATGGTCTCTGTCGTGTTCCGGGAGATCCCGTCTATCCGGCTAAGGTTTGTTCACCAGAACATTGCCGTTAATATTCTTTTGATGCGACTCTGTTTACTGGTTCCTTCCTAATTATTTAACTCGTGATCATATCTAGTCCGTGATTTCTTGTGTGTGTGTGTGTGTGTGTGTGTGTGTGTGTGTGTGTGTGTGTGTGTGTGTGTGTGTGTGTGTGTGTGTGTGTGTGTGTGTGTGTGTGTGTGTGTGTGTGTGTGTGTGTGTGTATTTTAGGGCTTCTCATAATTAAACAAAATACAACTTTCATAATTTTTTTAAAACTGTAATGTGAACAAATTAACTTGTAAATAGTATAGAACACCTCGTAGTTTTAATATAATAATAATAATAATAATATTATTATTATTATTATTATTATTATTGTTATCATTATTATTATTATTATTATTATTATACATAATGAGTAACTTAGAACGAGACGTGCATCTCGGCACTCTTTCTTACCCTTAATAACAAGCAATATGAAGTGGGTTCTAATACTCCTGTATAAGCGTTTAGTTTACAAGGAATTAAGCTTTAGTTTACAAGGAATTAAGCTTTAGTTTACAAGGAATTAAGCTTTAGTTTACAAGGAATTAAGCTTCACCAGTGGATGATGTGTGAACGCTGCCTCTTACCACCTGAGTATATATACTCTCCAATTATTTATGCAGAATTTGCGTTAAATGTAGTTTAATCGTTTATTTTAGGCAAATTATTGTTAAAGTAAGACAAAATGCAATAACTTAAAACGACTTCAGTGAACTTAAGATCGGGAATGAGCAGTAATATATATTGTGAAGAATTAAACTGTATTGTATTGGAAAAAAATGTTTATTCGAGGTTATTACTGACTGTAAAGAGTCTGGGAAGCTGATGATGCCCAGGGCATTAAGGTGGGCGAGCCTGGGAAGCTGATGATGCCCAGGGCATTAAGGTGGGCGAGCTTGGGAAGCTGATGATGCCCAGGGCATTAAGGTGGGCGAGCTTGGGAAGCTGATGATGCCCAGGGCATTAAGGTGGGCGAGCTTGGGAAGCTGATGATGCCCAGGGCATTAAGGTGGGCGAGCCTGGGAAGCTGATGATGCCCAGGGCATTAAGGTGGGCGAGCTTGGGAAGCTGATGATGCCCAGGGCATTAAGGTGGGCGAGCTTGGGAAGCTGATGATGCCCAGGGCATTAAGGTGGGCGAGCTTGGGAAGCTGATGATGCCCAGGGCATTAAGGTGGGCGAGCTTGGGAAGCTGATGATGCCCAGGGCATTAAGGTGGGCGAGCTTGGGAAGCTGATGATGCCCAGGGCATTAAGGTGGGCGAGCTTGGGAAGCTGATGATGCCCAGGGCATTAAGGTGGGCGAGCTTGGGAAGCTGATGATGCCCAGGGCATTAAGGTGGGTGAGCTTGGGAAGCTGAGGATGCCCAGGGCATTAAGGTGGGCGAGCCTGGGAAGCTGATGATGCCCAGGGCATTAAGGTGGGCGAGCTTGGGAAGCTGATGATGCCCAGGGCATTAAGGTGGGCGAGCTTGGGAAGCTGATGATGCCCAGGGCATTAAGGTGGGTGAGCTTGGGAAGCTGAGGATGCCCAGGGCATTAAGGTGGGCGAGCCTGGGAAGCTGAGGATGCCCAGGGCATTAAGGTGGGCGAGCCTGGGAAGCTGAGGATGCCCAGGGCATTAAAGTGGGTGAGCTTGGGAAGCTGAGGATGCCCAGGGCATTAAGGTGGGTGAGCTTGGGAAGCTGAGGATGCCCAGGGCATTAAGGTGGGTGAGCTTGGGAAGCTGATGATGCCCAGGGCATTAAGGTGGGCGAGCTTGGGAAGCTGATGATGCCCAGGGCATTAAGGTGGGTGAGCTTGGGAAGCTGAGGATGCCCAGGGCATTAAGGTGGGCGAGCCTGGGAAGCTGATGATGCCCAGGGCATTAAGGTGGGCGAGCTTGGGAAGCTGATGATGCCCAGGGCATTAAGGTGGGCGAGCTTGGGAAGCTGATGATGCCCAGGGCATTAAGGTGGGCGAGCTTGGGAAGCTGATGATGCCCAGGGCATTAAGGTGGGCGAGCTTGGGAAGCTGATGATGCCCAGGGCATTAAGGTGGGCGAGCTTGGGAAGCTGATGATGCCCAGGGCATTAAGGTGGGCGAGCTTGGGAAGCTGATGATGCCCAGGGCATTAAGGTGGGCGAGCTTGGGAAGCTGATGATGCCCAGGGCATTAAGGTGGGCGAGCTTGGGAAGCTGATGATGCCCAGGGCATTAAGGTGGGTGAGCTTGGGAAGCTGAGGATGCCCAGGGCATTAAGGTGGGCGAGCCTGGGAAGCTGAGGATGCCCAGGGCATTAAGGTGGGCGAGCCTGGGAAGCTGAGGATGCCCAGGGCATTAAAGTGGGTGAGCTTGGGAAGCTGAGGATGCCCAGGGCATTAAGGTGGGTGAGCTTGGGAAGCTGAGGATGCCTAGGGCATTAAGGTGGGTGAGCTTGGGAAGCTGAGGATGCCCAGAGCATTAAGATGGGCGAGCCTGGGAAGCTGAGGATGCCCAGGGCATTAAGGTGGGCGAGCCTGGGAAGCTGAGGATACCCAGGGCATTAAGGTGGGCGAGCCTGGGAAGCTGAGGATGCCCAGGGCATTAAGGTGGGCGAGCCTGGGAAGCTGAGGATGCCCAGGGCATTAAGGTGGGCGAGCCTGGGAAGCTGAGGATACCCAGGGCATTAAGGTGGGCGAGCCTGGGAAGCTGAGGATGCCCAGGGCATTAAGGTGGGCGAGCCTGGGAAGCTGATGATGCCCAGGGCATTAAGGTGGGCGAGCCTGGGAAGCTGAGGATGCCCAGGGCATTAAAGTGGGTGAGCTTGGGAAGCTGAGGATGCCCAGGGCATTAAGGTGGGTGAGCTTGGGAAGCTGAGGATGCCCAGAGCATTAAGATGGGCGAGCCTGGGAAGCTGAGGATGCCCAGGGCATTAAGGTGGGCGAGCCTGGGAAGCTGAGGATACCCAGGGCATTAAGGTGGGCGAGCCTGGGAAGCTGAGGATGCCCAGGGCATTAAGGTGGGCGAGCCTGGGAAGCTGAGGATGCCCAGGGCATTAAGGTGGGCGAGCCTGGGAAGCTGAGGATGCCCAGGGCATTGAGGTGGGCGAGCCTGGGAATCTGAGGATGTCCAGGGCATTAATATGGTTAAACATTTAACTCCTGGTCTGTTAGCCTGAGAGACCTTCCTGGCACTGCTTGTGGTAATTGGTCCAGGATGTGAGAATATTATTGACACTTATGCTCATGTCTCCCATCAAAGTCTCCCACGAAAATCTCCCACCGCAATGCCCTACCACAGTCTGTCACCACAGTCTGCCACCACAGTGTGTCACTACAATGTGTCACCACAGTGTGTCACCACAGTGTGTCACCACAGTCTGTCACCACAGTCTGCCACCACAGTGTGTCACTACAATGTGCCACCACAGTGTGTCACCACAGTCTGTCACAACAGTCTACCACCACACTCTGCCACCAACAATAACAGTCGTTCAGGCTGAGACAATCACTAGTGACGTCACCACTCAGCTGATACGGAGGCGCCTGATAAAATCTGAAAAAAGTTTTGATGTAATGAGATTTTATTTCTTTCATTTTCTTGAGTCCCACTTTCTTTCTCATTAGCAAAAACGAGAGAGAGAGAGAGAGAGAGAGAGAGAGAGATTGAGAATTATTATTATTATTATTATTATTATTATTATTATTATTAAAATTTTTAAAAAACATACAACCCACAAAAATTGACTATACTAGGTACCTACTTACTGCCAGGTGAAGAATGGCTGTAGGTATAAGTTGGCTATACCAGGTACCTGCTTACTGCCAGGTGAACAATGGCAGCAGGTGTAAGTTGACTATACTAGGTACCTACTTACTGCCTGGTGAACAGTACCAGCAAATGTAAAAAGAATTGCCCAAACACTTTGCCTGGTGCACAAAAGTATGTGAACCGAGTACAACGACTACTGACCCAGGGTTGAACTGCTGTGTGTGTGTACTCACCTAATTATACTCACCTAATTGTGGTTGCAGGGGTCGAGATTCAGCTCCTGGCCCCGCTTCTTCACTGAGTGCTACTAGGTATTCTCTCTCCCTGCTCCATGAGCTTTATCATACCTCATCTTAAAGCTATGTATGGTTCCTGCCTCCACTACATCACCTGCCAGACTATTCCACTTCCTGACTATGACTGAAGAAATACTTCCTAACATCCCTTTGACTCATCTGAGTCTTCAACTTCCAATTGTGACCCCTTGTTTCTCTGTCCCATCACTGGAATATCTTGTCTCTGTCCACCTTGTCTATTACACGCAGTATTTTGTATGTCGTTGTGTGTGTGTGTGTGTGTGTGTGTGTGTGTGTGTGAGATTGCCTAATTATCTGTGTACACACATTATCTTGCATATTTACACGAATAAGAAGTTAATAGATAAAAATAATTACAGGCAAAGGATCAAGACAACAACAATAAGGGAAAATCTTCACTTAACAAAAAAAATAGATGACAGCTCACAAAACCACAAGAAAATCATTGATTGCACGAGACCACACGAGACCACAAGATAAAAGCTGACAACACAAATTCGCAAGAGAACAGCAAACAAATTATCAAACTCGTCTCGAATTTCTGACGTTCATTTTTCCCGAAATCGGAATCAAATCCTGGAGACGACAGGATCAAAAAAATTCAATTCCATTTTTTACGGAAGCTGAAGAATCAGCATGCCACATTATTCCATTCCTACGCAGCGGCTGTTCTTGCGTAAAGCCACGCGAACTCGTCTCCTTAAACTCCAAGAGAAAATACGTGAAGCGTAACTGAAATTAGAGGGACCTTACGTAATTAATCATTTGCAAACATCCATTCGTAACTATAGGCACAGTTATGCTCGTTGTGTTCCGTCTTCTGTGTGGCAGAAAACTGGAATAAATATGAGAGAGAGTGCTGAGAGAGCCTAAGATTTAAGTTGGAGAAATTTAGCTTTAGCAAGAGCAAAGGGAATCAATGGCTTGACGGTCTAGCTGAAGAGGAGTGGAGCAAAGTGACATGTAACGTGGCTGTAGCCAACACTTTGAGTAACGTCAAACTCTGAGTTAGACAAATACACGGGAAGGAATGGGAAGGTTTGAGTAGGGGCTAGCTTTGAGCATAGGCCAGTAGCACTACTACAGTACTTCTTTTGTTTAGATATTGGAAATGGATTAGTGTTCCTCCAGGAGGGAGGTGTTGTCAGGGTTACACCAGGAGGAGATGTTGACAGGGATACACCAGGAGGAAATGTTGTCAGGGATACACCAGGGGAAGGTGTTGCCAGGGATGCACCAGAAGGTGTTACCAGGGATACACCAGGGTAAGGTGTTGCCAGGGATACACCAGGGGAAGGTATTGCCGGGGATACACCATGGGAAGGTGTTGCCAGGGATACACCAAGGGAGGGTGTTGCCAGAGATACACCAGGGGAGGGTATTTCCAAGGATACACCAAGGGAAGGTGTTGCCTAGGATACACCAGGGAAACACCAGGGGAAGGTATTGCCAGGGATACACCAAAGGAAGGTGTTGCCACGGATACACCGGGGGGAAGTGTTGCCAGGGATACACTAGGGGAAGTTGTTGCCAGGGATACACCAGGGGAAGGTGTTGCCAGGGATACACCAGGAGAAGGTGTTGTCAGAGATATACCAGAGGGAGGTGTTCCCAGGGATACACCAGAGGGAGGTGTTGCCAGGGATACACCAGAGGGAGGTGTTGCTAGGGATACACCAGAGGGAGGTGTTGCTAGGGGTACACCAGAGGAGGTGTTGCCAGGGATACACCAGGGAAAGATGTTGCCAGGGATACACCAAGGGAAGGTGTTGCCAGGGATACATCAAGAGATGTTGCCAAGGATTCACCACTGGAAGATGTTGCCAGGGATATACCAGGAGAAGGTGTTGCCAGGGATACACCAGGGGAAGGTGTTGACAGGGATACATCAGGGGAAGGTGTTGTCAGGGATACACTAGAGGGAGGTGTTGCCAAGAATATACCAGGGGGAAGTGTTGCCAGGGATACACTAGGGAAGGTGTTGCCAGGGATACACCAGAGGGAGGTGTTGCCAGGGATACACTAGGGGAAGGCATTGTCAGAGATACACCAGGGGAAGGTGTTGCCATGGATACACTAGGGGAAGGTTTTGCCAGGGATACACTAGAGGGTGGTGTTGCCAGGGGAAACATCGTCAACACTACTCCAGACTAAGCACTATACTTGGAGGATACACCAGGGTAAGGTGTTGACAGGGATACATCAGGGGAAGGTATTGCCGGGGATACACCATGGGAAGGCGTTGCCAGGGATACACCAAGGGAGGGTGTTGCCAGAGATACGCCAGGGGAAGGTATTTCCCTGGATACACCAAGGGAAGGTGTTGCCTAGGATACACCAGGGAAACACCAGGGGAAGATATTGCCAGGGATACACCAAAGGAAGGTGTTGCCACGGATACACCAGGGGGAAGTGTTGCCAGGGATACACTAGAGGAAGTTATTGCCAGGGATACACCAGGGGAAGGTGTTGCCAGGGATACACCAGGGTAAGGTGTTGACAGGGATACACCAGGGGAAGGTATTGCCCGGGATACACCATGGGAAGGTGTTGCCAGGGATACACCAAGGGAGGGTGTTGCCAGAGATACACCAGAGGAAGGTATTTCCAAGGATACACCAAGGGAAGGTGTTGCCTAGGATACACCAGGGAAACACCAGGGGAAGGTATTGCTAGGGATACACCAAAGGAAGGTGTTGCCACGGATACACCAGGGGGAAGTGTTGCCAGGGATACACCAGGGGGAAGTGTTGCCAGGGATACACTAGGGGGAAGTTGTTGCCAGGGATACACCAGGGGAAGGTGTTGCCAGGGATACACCAGAGGGAGGTGTTGCTAGGGGTACACCAGAGGAGGTGTTGCCAGGGATACACCATGGAAAGATGTTGCCAAGGATACACCAAGGGAAGGTGTTGCCAGGGATACATCAAGAGATGTTGCCAAGGATACACCAGGGGAAGGTGTTGCCAGGGATACACCAGGAGAAGGTGTTGCCAGGGATACACCAGGGGAAAGTGTTGACTGGGATACATCAGGGGAAGGTGTTGTCAGGGATACACCAGAGGGAGGTGTTGCCAAAAATATACCAGGGGGAAGTGTTGCCAGGGATACACTAGGGAAGGTGTTGCCAGGGATACACTAGGGGAAGGCGTTGTCAGAGATACACCAGGGGGGGTGTTGCCACGGATACACTAGGGGAAGGTTTTGCCAGGGATACACCAGAGGGAGGTGTTGCCAGGGGAAACATCGTCAACACTACTCCAGACTAAGCACTATACTTGGAGGATACACCAGGGTAAGGTGTGGACAGGGATACACCAGGGGAAGGTATTGCCGGGGATACACCATGGGAAGGTGTTGCCAGGGATACACCAAGAGAGGGTGTTGCCAGAGATACACCAGGGGAAGGTATTTCCAAGGATACACCAAGGGAAGGTGTTGCCTAGGATACACCAGGGAAACACCAGGGGAAGGTATTGCTAGGGATACACCAAAGGAAGGTGTTGCCACGGATACACCAGGGGGAAGTGTTGCCAGGAATACACTAAGGGGAAGTTGTTGCCAGGGATACACCAAGGGAAGGTGGTGCCAGGGATACACAAGGAGAAGGTGTTCCCAGGGATGCACCAGAGGGAGGTTTGCCAGGGATACACCAGAGGGAGGTATTGCTAGGGGTACACCAGAGAAGGTGTTGCCAGGGATACACCAGGGAAAGATGTTGCCAAGGATACACAATGGGAAGGTGTTGCCAGGGATACATCAAGAGATGCTGCCAAGGATACACCAGGGGAAGGTGTTGCCAGGGGTACACCAGGAGAAGGTGTTGCCAGGGATACACCAGAGGGAGGTGTTGCCAAGAATATACCAGGGGGAAGTGTTGCCAGGGATACACTAGGGAAGCTGTTGCCAGGGATATACCAGAGGGAGGTGTTGCTAGGGATACACTAGGGGAAGGCGTTGTCAGAGATACACCAGGGGGAGGTGTTGCCACGTATACACTAGGGGAAGGTTTTGCCAGGGATACACCAGAGGGTGGTGTTGCCAGGGGAAACATCGTCAACACTACTCCAGACTAAGCACTATACTTGGAGGTCGATCATTACCTCCTGCAAGTGCTGCTCCTCAGGAGCCGAGTTGTTGCTTTAGTGAGCTCCTCTACACAATGCCTAATTGGGTAGGCTGTGGTGCCTAAGTCGAAGTGTTTGTTAAAAGCATTACTGGCTTGACTGACCGAGCCGTTGACCAAGAAGCCAGATCTGAGGACGGTCTGGGAGGGAAATGATCCCGGAATATTCAACCAACACTAAGAAACCACCGAGTTGACGTTGGAAGTAATGAAGATGGTTATCAGTAAGTGGTAGTTTCATGAAGTGTTCTTAAGAGAAAAGTTATCACCCACACGTTGTAACGCATTCATCTGAGTATAATTACTTGGTTGTTCATCAGATTATATTACTACACTAACAATGACCTCTTTCCCCTCTGCATCTTTCCTCTCTGCATCTTTACTCTCCATACCTTTCTCTTCCCTACCATCTCTTCCCCTTCTCTTCTCTCTCTAAACCCTCCCTCTCCCCAACCCCTGAAACTCGTCTACCATTGGATGTCTTGGAGGAATCAATAGCCAATGGCTATCGTAAAATGGGAGTAGGTGGATGAGGAGATGTAGGAGGGTGGGTGGGCGGGAGGAGGTGGAATAGAGAGATGATTTATTGGAAAGGGTAGAATATACTGTGTGTGACTAAGGAAAAGGAGATGTTGTGAAGGAAGTGGAATGTGAGGTGTGTGACTAATTTAGAGTTGGGAGTGTTGTGGAGTAAGTGGAGTGTGAAATGTAGGGTAGGTTTACTAGACAGGGAGATGACCAGGGCATGATTCGTGACCAGGGCATGATTCGTGACCAGGGCATGATTCGTGACCAGAGCATGAGTCGTGACCTGAACAATACACAGCTAACTCTCACATAGGAAACTAAAACTTATCACAACATTTCGGTCCGACTTGGACCATTAACAAGTCACACAGAAAAATGTGAAAGAAAGGCAGGGAGGGGTGATGGAGGGGCCCTGATCAGGGGGGGGATATGATGGGTTGTGCAGGGAAGAATGGGGAGTGACTACACTCGGGGTGTTGTCAAGGCTGAGGTATATTTATATATGTACCTCCCTTCCCATCACTATGCGTGGGTCGCTACACTCTGCAGTCTGGTCTGGGAGTTTATAAGGTTAAGTAACATCCTGAGATGGAAATCCTCCAGCGTTTTCCCAAGATCACTATACACCTGTGACTGTTTTAAAGGAGCATAAACATATGATATTCTGGTGACTGTAGGTGGTTGGCGGGCAGGTGGTGGTTGGCGGGCAGGTGGTGGTAGCGATGGTTTTTATCTGGAGGTAACATGGAGAATGTTTGAGAGGTCAGTGCCCCCGGCCCAGATCAGGAATTCCATTGGACGGTCTGGTCAGTCAGGCTGTTGAAATAGCTACAAGGAATCCAACGTGTGTACCACAGCCCAGGCTCATCGCGAGCTGACTTGAGAAACTTATCAATTTCCTTCTTGAAAACAGCTAAGGGTCAGTCTACTCACCCACAGTTGCTTTCGGAAGGGTTGATTTCGGTGTGCAGATTTGGGACCAATGACTCCTGAATTTACCTGGAGTAATTTATGATTTATCGTACTTGCCTACTTTCTAAGGAGTACGGTTCGAGGGAGTTCAGCCTAGAGAGAACAGATGACTTGATAACTATTAACACTGGATTAGCAAAACACATTTTGCAGAATCTAATTTTCCAGCGTATCATTCTTTGCTCCTTTGATAAAACAAAAAAAATCATTCTAAAATGTGAGATTGCCTGAAATTTTTACTTTTAAGTTTTTCACATTAAATTATTAAATTCCTGCTCTGTCGAGTTTGTTGTTTCTTCCGTTCCAGTTTATGTTCTCACAATTTGTTCATAACAAGGTAACTAAAATTTGTCCCCGTTAAATATTATATTGTTGTCAGTGGTACACTAGAAGAATTGGTTTATATCAGCTTGAAAGTTTGCCGTGTGCTCTGTGAATGCTACTCTCATACACAATATAGTATCTAAAAATGACCATAAGGTGTTATTATTTATTTCAATGTCTACTCAGAATTTAAGAGTGAGACGATACAGTGCTACGATTTATATCATTATAGCGGATATGAGAAGGGAAACGACAAGTGGGTCATCTACTGTGCCTTGAGTGACAAGATGTTTCACTGTGGCAACCTCTGATTTTACCCAGCTCACTATTATTGATTTGGGTTCTATCTGCTCACTTTTCCTGTTGTTTCCTTTGCAGGCATTTTGTGCGCTGTTACACCACTGTAACACTGGTTGAAGGCTTTTGAAAAGTCTGTGTACACTGCATCTGCATTTTTATTTATTATCCATTGTATATATGATCATACGGTAATAAATAACAAAAAAAGGCACAATACCGTGACTGGAACGATACACAAATAACCCGGTCCGACTTGGACCATTTACAAAGTCACACTAACCAGAAGTGGAGCAGGACGGCTATATATAGGCAGGAAGAGGTGGTGGTAGTAGTAGTAGTAGTAGTAGTAGTAGTAGTAGTAGTAGTACAAGAATTGTATATAATACCGACAAGATGAAATTAAGACACATGCTACTACTACTACTACTACTACTACTACTACCACCACCACCTCTTCCTGCCTATATATAGCCGTCCTGCTCCACTTCTGGTTAGTGTGACTTTGTAAATGGCCCAAGTCGGACCGAAACGTCGTCGTAAGCTTCTCTCTTTTATGTGCGGGTTATTTGTGTATACGGTAATAGTCTAGCAATAACGAGAGGCACGAGCTACCTGCTCTAATTGCTTGTTACCCTGGTTTGTGCAATTGTGAATCCATGTGATTAACGGTCTTGCTTCGTACAACTCCTTCAAGATTTTGATAATGTGGGACGTCAGCCAAATCGGTCTATAGTGTTTGTAAATGCTTAATTTCCACCTAGGTAGAGTAAGGTTTCTCCAGCTGTCTTCGGTGACTGGGATGACTCTGGTGTCTAACTAAAGAATATTTATGGAAAGTAATCATTGTTTCTTGTAATTTATGATGAACACCGATTTATGTGAGTTTGAGACTGGGGCAGAGTGCGTGGGTAAGCCATCAAGGGTGATGAAGATGTAGGAGATGAAGGTATGTAATAGGAAGGCCTTTTAAAATATCATGGGTTCCATCCCTGGCTAGTAGTAGTTATGTTATTTGCTTAAAACCGCTTATTTCGTGGATGCATTAATATATATATATATATATATATATATATATATATATATGTATATATATAGATATATATATATATATATATATATATATGTAACGTCGTGCCGAATAGGTAGAATTGATCAACTAGCAAGAACTCTTATACGTTTAAAGGCTTATTTTTTTTCATTTTGTTAGTGCAAAAGTTGAGAATTTTGTACCAAAAGAACCTTAGAAAACTTACCTAATCTTATTATAACAAGCACAATTTAATTTAGTCTAATCCAACTAAATATATTTTAGATAAGTTTACAATAATTTAATAATAAACAAACACAATGAAATACATATTTTTTTCGTTAGGTTCAGAATGATTTTTGCGAAATTATTGCATGCACAAATTTTCGCTTGCCTTATTCGGCAAAAAGAGCGTTGCTATTTAGGCAAAAATCGCAAGTTTTATCTGTTCGGCGCACACACACACACACACACACACATACATATATATATATATATATATATATATATATATATATATTTATCACATATTGAAATACAACTTATTTACCACAAAGAATAGAGAATTATACAATTTCACCACTAGAGTTGCTGTGTGTGTTAAACGTATTATAACAGCGCACTTAAATGCTGGAAAATACTCAGTTATGTTATGGGCAGCCCAGGCCAGGCCAGCCCAGGCCAGCCTAGGCCAGCCCAGGCCAGCCCAGGCCAGCCCAGGCCAGCCCAGGCCAGCCCAGGCCAGCCCAGGCCAGCCCAGGCTAGCCCAGGCCAGCCTAGGCCAGCCCAGGCCAGCCCAGGCCAGCCCAGGCCAGCCAGTGGTTATAGTTATCATTGATTGATTTCCCGCTGAACAGTGAAACTGATTTAGGATGCAAATCTGCCTTAGCTGGCAACACAGCTAAGGCAACGCTGCTTCAGCTGGCAACGCAAGGTGCACAGCCTCACATGGCAACACTGTTTTAGCTGGCAACACAAGGTGCACAACCTCACATGGCAACACTGTTCTAGCTGGCAACACAAGGTGCACAGCCTCACATGGTAACACTGTTTTAGCTGGCAACACAAGGTGCACAGCCTCACATGGTAACACTGTTTTAGCTGGCAACACAAGGTGCACAGCCTCACATGGTAACACTGTTCTAGCTGGCAACACAAGGTGCACAGCCTCACATGGTAACACTGTTTTAGCTGGCAACACAAGGTACACAGCCTTACTTGGTAATTCAACTACACAATTTTTGTATGTAATCTTAAGCGTTTTTAGGCCTCTTTTCTGAAACAAATATTTTTTCCAGCCCGTTTTTTTCTAGGAATTAGTTTAACAACTTTCCAGGGCAGTATTTTCAAGACCATTTTCCCAAAAGATATTCCCCCCCCCCCTCCGGGTAATTTTTACTCGACTCATTTTCTCGGTAATTTTTTTCTTAATAACTTTCCATATACCATTTTGGTCCAATTTTTCCCAAGCCAGTTTTCGATAGTCTCTTTTGGAAATTAATCCCCCCTTAATTATGACTGAATCCAAACAATTATTTTGAGTAATTAACATGCTAATTTTTAAGATATATTCTTTTGAAACTCCATTGGCGAAAATGATGGTAAATTTAATAAAATGTAGACTAGTGAGTCTGAGTCTGTTTGGTCACAGACCGGGCCGCGGGGGCGTTGACCCCCGGAACTCTCTCCAGGTAAACTCCAGCTAAGTATTTAAATTGTAAAGTATAAGGACACAAGTGCAACTAATGAGGCATTTTATTGTGACAACGTTTCGCTCCCCAGGAGCTTGAACGCTTTGACAAAGCTCCTGGAGAGCGAAACATTGCCTCAGTAAAATGTCACATTAGTTGCACTTGTGTCCTTGTACTTTACATATTATCGGAAATTCTACCAACATTAATACATTAATTAAAGTCTTTGCAAATAATAATATATTATCAAGACGAGGTGTTATATACACTTAGTTGGATTAGGCTAAATTAAATTTTGCTTGTTATAATAAGGTTAGGTAAGTTTTCTAAGGTTCTTTTGGTACAAAATTATTAATTTTTACATTAACATCAATGGTAAAAATATATATCTTTAAACGTATAAGAGAAAATTTTAGAAAGGACTTAATTTTAAAAGAGTTCTTGCTAATTGACCAGTTTTACGTATTCGATATATATATATATATATATATATATATATATATATATATATATATATATATATATATATATATATATATATATACATATATACAAAACAACCACTGTGAAAGAGTAGTGAAATTCCAAGCGCTTTCGTGACTACTCACATTGTCAAGGAACTATAAAAGTAATACATCAAAGAAAAGCAATTAAAGGGCTTAGACCACACCTCACAGTCAACTCCCACAACAAAGAAACACCTGACGCGCGACAATACCGGACTCATAAGAAAAGAGGAACACTGCAGTACGTCCGCTGGTCCAACTAGACAGGTCCTCACGACATCCCACTAACAAAATATTCTACCCAAGAAATAAGATTTATTATTTGTCCAATGTATTATTAAACTCTAATCAAATTTTATTAATTATAAATGAGTCTAATTTATATAAACCTAAGGAAATATTTCATATTATTTTCAAAACTTCTTTTTATGAAACAAGATTCAATTATATTTCTGTCGACCATGGACTTGCTTGATACAACTTTCTCAACATTTTGAAAATCAATTGGATGGTTAAAATCTCTTACATGAATAAATAGAGCATTGGAATCTTGTCCAGTTCTAATGCTAAGTTCGAGATTTTTACCAGTTTGACCGTAATAAACTTAATCGCAAATTTTACAAGGAATCTTATAGACACATCCGTTAGCATTTTGGGGGGAATTCTTTATCAAAAGTTTTTTTTTACTGTATCAAGATTTTTAAATACAACTTTAATATTAAAAGTCTTAGGAAGAGAAGGCATATCAACCAAGTTTTCATGGTAAGGGAGACCCAATATATTTTTAGTTGAATAAGGTTGGTTGTCCCTTTTTTTGGTTGTAAAAAGTATTTCTAGCAATTTTAAATGATTTATCAATTACATTTCTCGGGTATTTCAGATCAATGGTTATTTCATAAATTTTGGATATTTCTTCATCTATGAACTCTGGACTATAAGTACGTAAAGTTCTCAAAAACATTGATGAGAAAACAGACAGTTTAACTCTATCTTGATGGGAAGAATAATAGTGTACATAGGAACAGTTATTTGTAGGTTTTCTGTAAATTTTAAATTTGAATTCATTATTACTCTTAATAATTAAAACATCTAGAAAAGGCAATGAGTTATTTTCCTCAAACCCAACAGTAAAGTTTATAGAATGGGCTAAGCTATTTAATTTGCTAAGGAAATGGTGTATATCTACATTTTTGGGCATAAGACATAAAATATCATCAACATATCTGAACCATTTTGGCCTGTTAGGGAGGATTGTGTTAAGCAATCTTGTTTCAAAAAATTCCATGTATAGATTACTAAGAACAGGTGAAAGAAGATTTCCCATTGCCATACCAAATTTCTGAGTGTAAAACTTATCATTAAATACAAATTTTGCATCAACAATGCAAAGTTTAATAAGCTTAATAATGGTAGGAACTGGCAATGGTAAATCATAATTAACGAGTTCTTCAGATAAGAAACTCGTTAATTATGATTTACCATTGCCATCATTAAACTTATTAAACTTTGCATTATTGATGCAATATTTGAGTCCGGTATTGTCGCGCGTCAGGTGTTTCTTTGTTGTGGGGGTTGACTGTGAGGTGTAGTCTAAGCCCTTTAATTGCCTTCCTTTGATGTATTACTTTTATAGTTCCTTGACAATGTGAGTAGTCACGAAAGCGCTTGGAATTTCACTACTCGTTCACAGTGGTTGTTTTGCATATTTTAAAATCACTTGTTTTCTGTGATCTTATTGCATATATATATATATATATATATATATATATATATATATATATATATATATATATATATATATATATATATATATATAAGTAAAGAAAGGTATAGCAATGTATATTCATCGAGAGGTCTGTATCTCTCAGTGTATATAGTATGCTGTGAGGGAGGTATTTCTTAATGTCTATGTGCTAAGATTGCCTGGATCCCTAATCTTGGGATTCAATTATTGCTGACAGGTGGTGGGTAGGTAAACCTCGTGCGCTTAATAAGCTGTAAACCTAATAAACCAAACGTAACCATTTACCCATAGTCTTATAAATGATTATTACTGGCAATTATCACATTATACATAAGATAATTTGACACTAAGTCAGTTATGACATAAATTATAATCCTCTTTATAGCTACCCCCGGAAAATCAGCTTCGGGCAAATTATCTTCAGTTATCCATAGTATTACTACTGAAAGGATATATTTCCAATTACTGCGGACGTAGATTATTATACGTTTTTATTACGCCAGAAAGAGGCCAGTGGCCATGAAGATTATATACAATTATAATATTTTATATATGCCCAACGTGACAACCTCGTGGACAACGGTGATACCTCAAGACGAGAAACCATAGGTACCTCTACTCTGTTTATAGGTATAACCAGTTGTGGATCATTTCTGTGTTGCAAGGGCCAGGGGTGTGACGCATCATTCAGCACTTGGATATTTCCAGCAGGTGTGGAGCATCATTCAACACTTGGATATTTCCAGCAGGTGTGGAGCATCATTCAACACTTGGATATTTCCAGCAGGTGTGGAGCATCATTCAACACTTGGATATTTTCAGCAGGTGTGGAGCAGCATTCAACACTTGGATATTTCCAGCAGGTGTGGAGCAGCATTCAACACTTGGATATTTCCAGCAGGTGTGGAGCATCATTCAACACTTGGATATTTCCAGCAGGTGTGGAGCATCATTCAACACTTGGATATTTCCAGCAGGTGTGGAGCATCATTCAACACTTGGATACATCCAGCAGGTGTGGAATTATCTTAACCATTTTGTGCCGGAATTTTATCAAATTGCGACCCACAACAGTCTGCTAACTCACAGGTATTTTGTGTTCCTAGGTGGGCTGGGGAGGGCAGAGGTGGGCAGGAGTTGGAAGGGGTGGGCAGGGCTGTAAGGAATAATTGAAAAGCTGGCCCGAGGATCGAACTTGAGGTATTTAGATCGTGAGACGGAAGCTAAAGCAGTGAGGGAGGGGGGGGGAATGGAGGGAGGGGTTAGGGTGCCAAATGTCAAGGTTAAGACAAGACCTCCATGCCACCTACTAACCGATATCTAAGTCATCCCAAGGTTCACCCACACCTCACCCCAGTCATCACACAAGCTCATCCGAAGATATCCTCCTGTACCCCATAACTCTAACATCTTCACTCCTACCCCAGCCCTTTCCTACACCGGCCCAGCCCACTCAAGCCCAGCCCACTCAAGCTCAGCCCACTCAAGCCCAGCCCACTCAAGCCCAGCCCACTCAAGCCAAGCCCACTCAAGCCCAGCCCACTCAAGCCAGCTAGGTCATAAAGAACCAGCACAGGTCTATACAGAGTAAAGCTTTCTGGAACATATTTAAGCAGACTTCAAGTCCCTCCAGCAAAAATAAACAAACTTGAGTAAATAAAGGAGAAAAATGCGAAGGTAAGAAAGATGCGAAGGGAAGGAAAGTGCGAAGGGAAGGAAGGTGCGAAGAGAAGGAAGAAGAGGAGAGAAGGAAAGCGAGAAGAGAAGGGAGAAAGAAGGAAGGGAGGAAAGGTGTGGAGAGAGACAGACAGACGCTACCCATCAAACACACATACCTACTCCTCCAAACACACACCTACCACCTACTCATCTAAACACACACCTACCAATCAAGCACACACACATGCTCCAAACATACACACCTACTCATCCAAACACATACACACCTGCTCATCTGAACATACACACCTACTCAATCAAATACACACACCTACCCATCAAATACACGTAATAGTCCAAACACACATCTGCTAATCCACACACACACACACACACACACACACCTTCCCATCAAATACACCTAATCTAAACGCACATATCCAAACACACCTCATCCAAACACACCTCATCCAAACACACCTCATCCAAACACACCTCATCCAAACACACCTCATCCAAACACACCTCATCCAAACACACACCCACGCGACCTTGCCAACCCCGAGAAGCAAAATTTGTGCTACCCGAAGAGCATATGAAAAAATGATTGAAAGAAGCGAGTATGTTTGACTTACCAAACACGAGAATCGTTTTTCATTGTGTTTCACACACACACACACACACACACACACAGCACACACACACACACACACACACACACACACACACACACACACACAAACACACAGGGCCAGGAGCTCGGACTCGACCCCTGCAACCTCAACTAGGTGAGTACACACACACACACACACACACACACACACACACACACACACACACACACACACTGATCAAAAATCGATGGAATTTTGATGAGCTGGAGACAGGAGACAGCGGAGAAGAAAGTGATTACATAGTGGGAGCACTTCACTCTGGAGGTCCCAAGGTGGTAATTGCAGTGATGTATAACCCACCACAGAACAGCAGGAGGCCAAGGCAAGAGTATGACGAGAGCAATAGAGCGATGGTTGACACACTGGCTGCAGTGGCCAGAAGAGCTCATGTATGCAGGGCAAAGCTCCTGATCATTGGTGACTTTAACCACAAGGAGATCGATTGGGAGAACTTGGAGCTACATGGGGGCCAAGATACATGGAGAGCTAAGATGATGGAGGTGGTACTGGAAAACTTCATGTACCAACACGTAAGGGACACTACAAGAGAGAGAGAGGAGAGGATGAACCAGCAAGACTGGACTTAGTATTCACCTTGAGTAGTGCAGATATTGAGGACATCACATATGAAAGACCCCTTGGGGCCAGCGATCATGTGGTTTTAAGCTTCAAATACACAGTAGAGCTACAAGATGAGGGGGAAGCAGGAAGGCCAGGGCGAATGAAGCCAAACTACAAGAAAGGGGACTACACGGGAATGAGGAACTTTCTGAACGGGGTTCAGTGGGACAGAGAACTGGCAGGGAAGCCAGTTAATGAGATGATGGAATATGCAGCAACAATGTGCAAGGAGGCTGTACCCAAGGGTAACAGGAATAATGAAAAAGCCAGGATGAGCCCATGGTTCACCCAAAGGTGCAGGGAGGCAAAAACCAAGTGTACTAGGGAATGGAAGAAATATAGAAGGCAAAGGACCCAGGAGAATAAAGAGAACAGCCGTAGAGCCAGAAATGAATATGCACAGATAAGAGAGGCCCATCGACTATATGAAAACGACATAGAAGCGAAAGCCAAATCTGACCCGAAACTGTTATACAGCCACATCAGGAGGAAAACAGTCAAGGACCAGGTAATCAGGCTAAGGAAGGAAGGAGAGACAACAAGAAATGGCCGTGAAGTATGTGAGGAACTCAACAAGACATTCAAAGAAGTGTTTACAGAGGAGACACTAGGGACTCCAGAAAGACGGAGAGGTGGGGCACACCACCAAGTGCTGGACACAGTACACACAAACGAGGAAGAAGTGAAGAGGCTTCTGAGTGAGCTGGATACCTCAAAGGCAATGGGGCTGGATAACATCTCTCCATGGTTCCTGAGAGAGGGAGCATAGGCGCTATGTGTACCCCTAACAACAATATTCAACACATCTATCGAAACAAGGAGATTGCCTGAGGCATGGAAGACAGCAAATGTAGTCCCAATCTTTAAAAAAAGGAGACAGACATGAAGCACTAAACTACAGACCAGTGTCACTGACATGTATAGTATGCAAAGTCATGGAGAAGATTATCATGAGAAGAGTGGTGGAACACCTAGAAAGGAATGATCTCATCAACAGCAGCCAACATGGTTTCAGGGACGGGAAATCCTGTGTCACAAACCTACTGGAGTTCTATGACATGGTGACAGCAGTAAGACAAGAGAGAGAGGGGTGGGTGGATTGCATTTTCTTGGACTGCAAGAAGGCGTTTGACACAGTTCCACACAAGAGATTAGTGCAAAAACTGGAGGACCAAGCAGGGATAACAGGGAAGGCACTACAATGGATCAGGGAATACTTGTCAGGAAGACAGCAGCGAGTCATGGTACGTGGCGAGGTGTCAGAGTGGGCACCTGTGACCAGCGGGGTCCCACAGGGGTCGGTCCTAGGACCAGTGCTGTTTCTGGTATTTGTGAACGACATGACGGAAGGAATAGATTCCGAGGTGTCCCTGTTTGCAGATGACGTAAAGTTGATGAGAAGAATTCATTCGATCGAAGTCCAGGCAGAACTACAAAGGGATCTGGACAGGCTGCAGACCTGGTCCAGCAATTGGCTCCTGGAGTTCAATCCCACCAAGTGCAAAGTCATGAAGATTGGGGAAGAGCAAAGAAGACCGCAGACGGAGTACAGTCTAGGGGGCCAGAGACTACAAACCTCACTCAAGGAAAAAGATCTTGGGGTGAGTATAACATCAGGTACATCTCCTGAAGCGCACATCAACCAAATAACTGCTGCAGCGTATGGGCGCCTAGCAAACCTCAGAACAGCATTCCGACATCTTAATAAGGAATCGTTCAGGACCCTGTACACCGTGTACGTTAGGCCCATATTGGAGTATGCGGCACCAGTTTGGAACCCACCCCTAGCCAAGCACGTAAAGAAACTAGAGAAAGTGCAAAGGTTTGCAACAAGACTAGTCCCAGAGTTAAGGGGTATGTCCTACGAGGAGAGGTTAAGGGAAATCAACCTGACGACACTGGAGGACATGAGAGATAGGGGAGACATGATAACGACATACAAAATACTGAGAGGAATTGACAAGGTGGACAAAGACAGGATGTTCCAGAGATTGGACACAGCAACAAGGGGACACAGTTGGAAGCTGAAGACAAAGATGAATCACAGGGATGTTAGGAAGTATTTCTTCAGCCACAGAGTAGTCAGGAAGTGGAATAGTTTGGGAAGAGATGTAGTGGAGGCAGGATCCATACATAGCTTTAAGCAGAGGTACGATAAAGCTCATGGTTCAGGGAGAGTGGCCTAGTGGCGACCAGTGAAGAGGCGGGGCCAGGAGCATGGACTCGACCCCTGCAACCTCAACTAGGTGAATACAACTAGGTGAGTACACAAACACCCCCCCCCACACACACACACACACATACACACACACACACACACACACATACACATACACACACAGGATAACGCTCTTCTAGCATGGAGAGAGTGGACCTAGTAGCGACCAGCGAAAAGGCGGGACCAGGAGCTGTAAATCGACCCCTCCAACCACGAATAGGTGAGTACACACACAGTTACTAACACTCAAACTTACACTCACTATTATTTTGGCTCTGCCCTCAACAATTCACTTTCATAATCACAAATATTCACTCAATCACTCAAATATTTACTCGTATTTTCACTTTCATAATGACTCTCACATTCACTTTCACGTTTCCTCATCTTCACTTTGGGAGGAAGAGGAAGAATAGGAAGAGGAGAGGAGAAGTCGAGAAGAGAGGAGACCAGAGATGTAGTAGAGAAGAAGATAATATAGGAGAGGGAGGAGACGATGACAGGAAAGGAAAGTAGAGATGAATAAACAAACAAGAATTGGTTAATGAGAGGGTGGAAGGGAAGGGTTGAGGAGAGGAGAGGAGGCGAATTGAGGAAGACCGGGAAAGGGGAATGGGGGGAGAAGGAAAATGGAAAGAGAAGAAAGGGGAGTAAGAAGAGAGGGTTGGGGAAGCTAGGGAAGGGAGAGGCAATATTTGCATTACTAGCCACCATCTGCTTCATTAATGTTGACATTAATTTAACTTGCCTGCCCTCTGACGGTGGTGGGCGGAGACTAAGACGACAACAGCAGAGCTAAGAATACCAGGAGGGTGCTAAGGAGAAGCAAGAGGAGGAAGAGAAGGAGGTGGAGGAGGAGGAGGAGGAGGAGGAGGAGGAGGAGGAGGAGAAGGACAAGGAGGAGGTGGAGGTAGAAAAGAAGGAGGATAAGGATAAGGATGAGGAGGCGATGGAAAAGGAGAAAGAAGATAAATAGTAGAAACAGAAACGGGAAGAACAGAAACAGGAAGAACAGGTGGAGTATGAAGAGGAAGAGAGGTAGAAGAAGCAGAGGGAGATAGAATAATGGTACGAGGAGGAAGCAGGAGAAAAAAGTTAGAAGAGAGAGATAAACAGTAGGGTGAGAGAAAGGGAAAAATAAAAGACAAGGAAGCTAAATCTAACAGAAGAATGTGTGGAAAAATACACAGAGAAAGAAGGAGATAGAAAAAGTGCGAAGAGGGGAAAACGATGCAGAGGGAGAAATATATGAAAAGGGAGAGGGGAGAGAGGAAAAGTACAGGGAGAATCAGAGGGAAGGAAGAGCCAAGAGAAGCAAAAAAGACATAGATAAACTACCAGGAGAAGTGGACACGAGAAGCTATAGTAATGAAACCTGTATAAAATATATCACAGGAGAGAGAGAGAGAGAGAGAGAGAGAGAGAGAGAGAGAGAGAGAGAGAGAGAGAAATCACGACAATAGCATTACCCAACATTAACATGAGCAACACACATGCTAGAGGAAAACCAAAAACGGATTTAGAATGAGCGTTGTGTGAGGCGTTGGAGCGTGACCTCAGTCTGTCACCAGAACAATATATCGCTGAACCTGCTATTGTTGTTTTAGATGTTTAGACCGTCTAGAAATTAATCTAAGAAAAGTCGTGGCCGAAAACATTATGTCCCCATTTTAGTTTCAGCCATCTTGCATTTCAGCGAGTCCTGCAAAATGGTTAGTGCTTTTACGTTGGAGATGTATCAGAGTCGTCTAAGGATAATATATCTGATAAAAATGCATTGGACTACCAAAAATATCAAGTTGACTTCTCTATGGCTGTTGCACTGATCATTTGGTACAAAAAAATAAGTGTATGCGTTAATGAAAGAGCGATTTGTGTTTTATTTACATATTTATGATTTATTGTCAAATGTATATCTCAGTGAATGGATGCTATATTTTATTTTGTCTGATGATTTCAGGTGATTTACATAAACTCATCCACCATGAATCATGCCTTGCAAATGTAAACATGACCCCGACACACGCTGTTATGTATGTGGTTTCTTCAAAACTAAATCACAAGGGCGAACAGCCACGATGAATCTTGGGAAACTTAGCGGTAACACTTGCACTCACCACAACACGAGAAAGACTAAGAATGAGCACCACATGTTAACTATACTGCTTGTTCCAGTCGATTACGTGACTGGTACAACCAGAGGCTAACGAGCGTTCGTGCAGTTGATCCACATAAAATTTTCGTGTCACCTCTCCACATTAAGTTTGATTTTATTTAGAATTTTGTCAAAGTGATGAGTATGACGAATTTTAGAGGGTTTCATTACATTGTTGGAAAGAAGCTGAAGAAAGGAATCGTTTGGGGCCTCAAATCAGGAAGGTTAACTAAAAAAAAAAATCAGTGTCTTGAAACTTAAAACACGAGAGACTTTCATATGGAATTGTGGGTACGTGGTGGGTAGCCACGAGTCTCCAGTATACGAAGAACAAGTCCAGAAACTGCGTGATATATCAGAACTTTTTTTTTTAAATTTTAATCTAGATATTTTCCCCGAAACCCTTGGCGTGGTGTGACGTGTAGGATGAACGCTTCTGAACGCAACAAAAGCATGCACGCAAACCAGTCAAATGTTGAAGTGTTGATCACAAAATTTGTAAAAGAATATAGTACATGCAACGCCTTTTTCCCTTAGTGTGTAGTACTTAAATTTATTCAGGTGTATAGTGTGTATAATTTTGATGAGAATTATTAATCGAAACATCGTCATGAAGATCCTCGTCTAAGTGGCGGGTTTTGGGAGAAACGTTCCGTTAATGGATTGGTACATTTTATTCAGTATAAGAATTATACTGAAAAAAAAAATGAACAAAGTTTAAAGGTTAACCTAATGTGCGATTATTACCTAAACTGTGATGAAATTCATGTTTAAATAATTTAGAAAACCGACAAGCTGAAGAGTGAGACACATGTACAAGTGTGATGAAATTATCACCAGTTATATTTTCATAACTAGACGTGCTAGAAGAAAACTGTAACTAGAGGTGTCTTTACATTTTTGATGAAATTAAAAGAACATGTCCTAGTGAAAATTTATATTGCTGGATGCCCAAAAAATTCCCTTTTTCGTCCCAAGAATATCGCTTGAGACTGAAATATCAATACTGATAGCTACAAAAATATAACCTCTTGGCTTCCCCAAGTATCACCTCTTGGCTTAACCAAATATCACCTCTCGGCTTCCCCATATATCACCTCTTGGCATCCCCAAATCTCACCTCTTGGCTTCCCCAAATCTCACCTCTTGGCTTCCCCAAATATCACCTCTTGGCTTCCCCAAGCATCACTTCTTGGTTTCCCCAAGTATCACCACTTGACTTCATCAAGTATCACCACTTAGCTTCCCCAAGTATCACCACTTGACTTCCCTAAGTATCATCACTTGACTTCCCCAAGTATCACCACTTGGCTTCTCCAAGTATCAAGTCTTGGCTTCCCCAAATACCACCACCGTGGTCCCCCGAAATCGCCACTATGGTAACTAAAATATTTCCAGGTGCCCCACAAGGATCAGTATTTGCCTTAATAATGCCTTCAGTTTTACATAAATGCCTTATAAAACGCAATAGCTGTATTGGTATGTTTGTGAACGATACTCAGTATACATAATAAGTCTTCAAATTGATTGTGTACACAGAAGTTTTTGAAACAATGTGGGAAGTGGAACTGCTGATGAAGTGGAGTGACCGAGAGAGTGGAGTGACCAAGAGAGTGGAGTGACCGACAGAGTGGAGGGACAATCTAGGATGGAGTCTAACATTGGCAGATGCCACGTTATGGAAATATTAGAACGGGAAAAAAGACACATTAAAAAAATCTTTATATATATATATATATATATATATATATATATATATATATATATATATATATATATATATATATATATATATAAATAGAGAGAGAGAGAGAGATGCTTTAGTAGTATATAACCCCTCAAGGAAGGTTCCTTGATGTTGGTGAGGGGCTGTTGATTTAGGGAATTGGATCTGTGCTCCAGTTCCCCGAATTAAGCCTGAATGCCTTCCACATCCCCCCCCCAGGCGCTGTATAATCCTCCGGGTTTAGCGCTTCCCCCTTGATAATAATAATAATAATTTAGGAGTATATATAGTACAAGAGATCATAAACAGTTCTCAAACAAAACGAACTGAGGATTTATTTTACTACATTTTCAGACTCGGAAGTAACTATCCTGTATTAGGTATATTGACGATAATATTCTAATTTGTTTAAAAAAATCAGTAGCTGTATCACAGTGTCTGCTCTAGTTTTTTTTTTCTAGACAAAGTACTGCAAATCAAAAGACATGATTCAAAATGATTGACAAAAGAATAAATTACTAATTGCAAAAAAGAGACCAACAACACAAACTGCCATTCCTAATTAAGAGGAAAGAGGGGGAATGTTAAATAACATCAAAGAATACGAGTAAACAGAGAAAACGACTCACTTGTAAATAACAAAAGCTGTGTAGAAAGCGTATTATAAAATATTTACAAATATAGATTGAGGAGATGTAGTGTGATGAACAAACACTGGAAATTTGAAAGCAATTACGTGACAAACTCATTACTGAAGACGGAACACAACCAGGTGACCTCTGCAACTGTGTCAATAATTTATGAAATCAGAAATACGTCAGTCACACACACACACACACACACGCACACACACACACACACACACACACACACACACACACACACACACACACACACACACACACACACACACACACACACACACACACACAAAACACATGAGAGGAGCAGGAGAAAAAATATATGGAATGCTCTTGCCCCTGCCTCGCCATAATATATTTAGTAGAGATGTTGAGGGGAAGAGTAAGTGAAGGGAGGGGAAGAGTTAGTGAGGGGTGGGAGGAAGAGTGAGGGGAGGAAGGAAGAGTTAGTGAGAGGAGGAGGAAATTGTGAGGGAAGGAGGGAAGAGTTAGTGAGGGGATGAGGGAATAGTGAGGGAAGGAGGGAAGAGTTAGTGAGGGGAGGAAGGAATAGTGAGGGGAGGAAGGAATAGTGAGGGGAGTAGGAAATAGTTAGGGGAGGTGGGAAGAGTTAGTGAGGGAGGAGAGAAGAGTTAGTGAGGTAAGGAACTAAATGTTAATATATACCGTGACTCAGGGACCAAAAAATTATTCACAGTTGTAATCCTGCTTCACGCACATTAACACTGTTCACTGACTCACAAGCTAAAACTGACTCTAAACAAAAAAAACTGACATTATACACACTCATAAAATTAAATAATTCCATAATGGATTAAAATAATTCGAGTTTGTTAATAAAATCAACTGGGCTGTAATAAAGTATAGATCTAGAAATTCATCGAGGTCCCAGGGGGCATCCTGGCAGTCATAAAAACCAAAATGAATCCAGTAAGGCTGATCTCACGGGTAGACAAGAATATACAGTACGCTCTGATTAGTTTTATGAATCCCATACCCACCGTGTGACGATAATTAGATTATTGTGGCATGTAAATAAAAGATTCATCAATAAGTGCTGTATAGCCCTTGTGGCTTAGCGCTTCTTTTTGATTATTATAATAATACTAATAATAATCATCAATAAGCACTACAACAGTTGTACTGAGGAAGGCAGGATCTCCTGTAAGATGGTCACCTTACTATTATTATTATTATTATTATTATTATTATTATAATTATTATTATTATTATAATTATTATTACATATATGGGAGCACTAAATCCGCTAGGGTCATCCAGCTCCAGGGGAATGAAAGGCATTCAGATTCGATCCAATACAAGGGAATAGTTCAACTACTTTCTTGTGGACTTGTACTTGTGTTGTACTATCAAGTGGTGGTGGTTGTGGTTTTGGTGGTGGTAGTGGTGGTAGTAGTAGTGGTGGTGGTGGTGGTAGTGGTGGTAGTAGTAGTGGTGGTGGTGGTGGTGGTAGTTGTGGTAGTAGTGGTGGTGGTGGTGGTAGTGGTGGTGATGGTCATGGTGTTGCTGTCATTTATTCATATTAGAATTCATAATATTTGCCATTTTTTGTCCATAAAAATGCTAATGTACCTCGAAGGGGCAATAATGTACCTCGAAGGGGCAATAATGTACCTCGAAGGGGCAATAATGTACCTCGAAGGGGCAATAATGTACCTCGAAGGGGCAATAATGTACCTCGAAGGGGCAATAATGTACCTCGAAGGGGCAATAATCTACCTTGAAGGAGCAATAATCTATCTTGAAGGGGCAATAATCTACCTTGAAGGGGCAATAATCTACCTTGAAGGGGCAATAATCTACCTCGGAGAGACATTAATGTAGAGAGAACCGTGTCATAGTGACGAGTGCTGAGGTGGACGAGGAACGTGACTGTAGGAAGATGTTGTGAGTGAAGGAGCGAGGGAAGGGTTCATGGGTTATGGGACGATGGTAGGGTTCATGGTTATGGACGAGGGAAGAGTTCATGGGTTATGGGACGTGGGAAGGGTTATTTGGTTATAAGATGAGAAAAGAGTTCGTAGGTGATGGAACCACGAGTTCATGGGTAAAGGGACAAGATTAGAGCAAGTGGGTAAAGGGACAAGGAAGGGCTGGCTGGGAAGGGTAAACCGAAATGGAAAAAAAGTGGGGGGAGTGTGTGTAGCAACACAAGGGAACATGGCTATAAAAGTGAGTGTGTGAGCCACGAGAGTAAACACGTCCCAGGCACCTCCTGCTGCTGCTGCTGCTGCTGCTGCTGTACTGGTGCTGTTCTTCAACCACCTAGTTTTGGACTTGTGGTTGTTGTTGTTGTTCCATCTGGTGGTTGTGGTTGTTGTTGTTGTAGTGGTGGTGGTGGTGGTGCTGCTGTCATTATTTATTCATATTAAAATGCCTTATAGTTACCATTTTTTGCCCATAGAAATGCTAATTTATAATAATAATAATAATAATAATAATAATAATAATAATAATAATAATAATAATAATGCAGCACGTACACGGAACGACAAACAGTAGCGGAATATAAATTACAAAAGTACAAATGAAACTCCTCATTGCTCGTCTGTCTTGTTTTCGCTTCTTTGTTCTAGGATCTACAAAAATCTGGACGATTTTTATCGAATGTGAACTTATTCGAAGAGATAAACTTAAGTTGTGAGCACTCACACACACACACAAACACTCACAAACACACACCCAAACACACACACACACACACATTCGACGCACATCAACAAACTCTACAGCATAACCACGTTTAATATATTTAAAAAAAGGCTTTTTTAGTAATCTCAACAAAGAATCAATGGCCGCACCATATACAACACAGGTCAGGCCCATCTTGGAGTGTGCCTCACCAACACTGAACCCACACCTGAAAAAGTATATCAAGAAACCGTTAAAGGTTCAGAAATTTGCAATGAGTTAGGTCGCATGGGTCATGATGAGGGACTGAAGAAACTAAATCTTATAATATTAGTAACCGGAAAGATCAGAGTAAGAATGATAACACTCAGAGAATTTACAGGGCGAGAAAGACTGACAAAAATTATAATACAGTAGCTGGAACAATTCGTAAATAACTCGCACTAAAAACGGGGAACCGTGTGACGACGTTTCGGGTCGTCCTGGGCCGAAACGTCAGGTCTCAACTTGACAGTGGACTTGGCATTGGTAGAAGACAGACCAAAACTTCGTCATAAGGTTCTTCTTCTAAATGTGGGTTATTTATGAATTTAGAGTAACAGATAGGGTGGTCAGGGTCAGGCTGTTTGTGAGGCAGGAAACAGGTAGAATGGGCAAGAAATGGGATGGAAGTGGCAGTATCTATAGAAAGCTCGCGATGATAGGAGCATGAACCCTGAAACGACCAGTTCAAGAGGTAGGGCCAGGAGCTGCAACTCGACAACAACAACCACAAAAATGCTAACAGACAGATAAACAGACAGACACAGACACACACAGACACACACACACACACACACACACACACACACACACACACACACACACACAATAACAACAAGGCTTCAGCATCAGCTTCAAATGGAGTGGGAATTATGCAGATTTAATTCGTTGCAGTAGAAAAACAGAAAAAAATGTAATTACAGTTTCCTATGTGCGCCGACTACTGCTTCTACGTCAACTACCTCTAGTGTTACCTCTATTCTACTTTAGTCGCTACTATTCCTACTACTACTACTGATAATACCGTTACTATTATCACTACCATTACTACTACCACTACTGCATCTACTACTTCTAGTATCTCTCCTGCTGCTACTACTACTACTACTACTACTACCTATACTATTACGTTAAGCCAAACGAGCTAGCAGCCCTGACGACCACTCAGACTACCCATGTTACACCTGAAACGACGCATTTATCAGGAGCGTGAAGGATAGGGGAAGGGGGAAACAGTTTGGATTTGACCTCTGACCTTTCGAGTGGCTGGGTCAGCTTGCAGTGGCAACAGCAGCAACAGCAGATGCAGCAACAGCCCCGCCGCTCCAGCCAGACTGGCTCTGGCTAGAGTGAACAAAGGGATTTAGGAGTCTCCATGCTGAACAAAGGGATTTCGGACCCCTCGAGACAAATCAAGGAGATTTTGAACCCCCTCGATATAGATCACAGGGATTTCAAATCTCTTGAGCCAGAACAAAGGGATTTCAGATCTGAGCCAGAACAAAAGGATTTAAGATCGGAGCCAGAACAAAGGGATATAAGATATGAGCCAGAACAAAGGGATTTAAGATAGGAGCCAGAACAAAGGTATTTCGAACCCTTCAAAGAGAAAGGGATTTCAAATCGGGATCAAAACAAAGGGATTTCGAACTCTTCCATCAGAACAAAGGGATTTCTGATCTCTCAAGCTAGAACACGAATCAGAATAAAGGAATATCAGTCCCATTATTCAGTCCCTTCAGTGAGAACAAAGGGATATGAGTCCCTTCATCGAAGACAAAGGGATATCAGTCTCTTTAGTCGGAATAACAGGATTTAAGGATCACTTGAACGAAAAAGGGATTTAGGATCCTGGAACATAACTAAAAGAATTTAGCATTTCTCAAAGAGACTAAAGATACTTCAAGCATTTTTAAACCTTTCGAAATAGAACAAAAGGGATTTAGGAATCCTACAATAGAACAAAGGGATTTAAGACTCCTAAAACAGAACAAGGAGATTTATGAAGCCTAAAACAGAACAAAGGGATTTAGAACTCCTAAAATAGAACAAACGGATTTAAGACTCCTCAAAATAGTACAAAAGGATTTAGGACCTCTCAAAATAGAGGAAAGATATCTAGGAACCTCAGAATAGAACAAAGGGATTAGGACATTTCTAAATAGAACAAAGGGGTTTAAGACTCTTAAAAATAGAACGAAGGGAGTTAGGACTCCTCAAAATAGAACAAGGGGATGTAGGACTCTTCGAAAAGAACAAAAGGATTTTATACCCACTGATATTCAACAAAGGTATTTCGGACCATTGAAAAGGAGCTAATAAAATTTGACTCCCTCGAAATAGAACAGTGAGGTT
>NC_091295.1:62940477-62962977 GCF_038502225.1 Cherax quadricarinatus | reverse complement strand
AAACCTGAGAACAGCGTTCCGATACCTTAGTAAGGAATCGTTCAAGACTCTGTATACCGTGTACGTTAGGGCCATACTGAAGTATGCAGCACCAGTTTGGAACCCACACCTGGTCAAGCACATCAAGAAATTAGAGGAAGTGAAATGGTTTACAACGAGGTTAGTTCCGGAGCTCAGGGGAATGTCCTAAGAAGAAAGGTTGAGGGAAATCGGCCTGACGACACTGGAAGTCAGGAGGGTTAGGGGAGACACGATAACGACATACAAAATACTGCGAGGAATAGATAGAATAGGAATAGATTAGGTGGACAGAGACAGGAAGTTCCAGAGAGGAGACACTGAAACAAGGGGTCACAGTTGGAAGCTGAAGACTCGGACGAGTCACAGGGATGTTAGGAAGTATTTCTTCAGTCATAGAGTTGTCAGGAAGTGGAATAGTCTAGCAAGTAAAGTAGTGGAGGCAGGAACCATACATAGCTTTAAGACGAGGTATGACAAAACTCAGCAAAGAAAGAGGACCTAGTAGCGATCAGTGAAGAGGCGTGACCAGGAGCTGAATCTCGACCCCTGCATCCAGAATTAGGTGAGCGCACACACACACACACACACACACACACACACACACACACACACACACACACACACACACACACACACACACACATGCAGATGCACTGTGTGTGCCACTTAGAACAATCTTCAATAAATCTATCGAGACAGGGCATCTGCCTGAGATGTGGAAGACAGCAAATATAGTCCCGATTTTTAAGAAAGTAAGCACAGGTTACACTAATTTACAGACCATTGTCTCTGACACGTGTTGTATGTAGAGCTATGGAGAAGATTATCAGTAGAAAAGTGGTGGAGCACCTAGAAAGAAATAAACTCATGCATAACAACCTGCACTTCTTCAGAGATGGGAAATCCTGCAACACAAACCTACTGGTGTTCCTTGACAAGGTGACAGACGTTAGACAGGAGAGAGAGGGATGGGTAGCCTGCATCTTCTTGGACTGTAAGAAGGCTTTCTACACAGTACCACACAAGAGACTGGTTGAAAAGCTAGAGGAGCAGGCAGGAACAGCAGGGAAAGTACTGCAATGGATTAGGGAATACCTGACAGGAAAGAAGGACGCAAAGTGTGTTGGTACGAGACGAAGTGTGAGAGTGCTTGCATGTGTCGAGTGGGGTTCCACATGGGTCACTACTAGGTCCGGTACTCTTGTGTATGTGAATGACATGACGGAAGGGATAGTCAGAGATGTCCCAGTTTGCAGACGATGTGAAATTAATGAGAAGAATACAAGCGGACGGGGATCCCCCACAAGAGGATCTCACACGCTGAAAGCCGGGTCCGACAAACTGCTTCTTGATCTGAACCCCCAGCAAGTGCAAAATTATGAAATTTGGGGAAAGACAAAGGAGACCGCAGACGGAATACAGCCTGCGAGGTCTGAAGCTGCAAAACTCACTCAAGGAAAAGGATCTTGGAATGAGCATCATACCGAGCACCTCTCCTGAGGACCACATCGACCAGATAATTGCTGCAGCATGTGGCGCCTGGCAAACCTAATAACAGCGTTTCGACGTCTAAGTAAGAAGTCATTCACGATTCTGTACGCGTTGTACGTTAAACCCATATTGGAGTATGCAGCACCAGTACAGAACCCAGACCTGGTCAAGCATGTCAAGAAATTAGAGAAACAGCAAAGGTTTACAATAAGACTAATCCTGGAGCTGAGGTGGTTTGTCCTAGGAGGAGAGGTGAAGGGAACTCAACTTGACAACACTGGAGGACAGGAGGGATAATAACATAAAATAACATATAAAATACTGAGAAAATTGTCAAGGTGTATAGTGAACAGAATGTTTCAGAGATGTGACACTGCAACAAGGGGTCACAACAGGAAGCTGAAAACTCAGATGAGCCACGAGGATGTTAGGAAATGCTTCTTTAATCATAGAGTTGTCAGGAGACTGATGTAGTGGAGGCATAATCCTTACATAGCTTTAAGATGGGATATGATAAAGCTCATGAGCGCGCGTGAGCAGACACACACACACACACACACACACACACACACACACACACACACACACACAGAGTTAACCTCAGCTTAGAGGTAAAAACAGGGTTCGCTTTCGAGGTTCGATTACCAACTATGATGACATAATGGTATGTTTCCCCACCTGCTGCATATATTGATACAGCTGTACAGCTGCTTGTGTTGACACAGCTGTACAGCTGCATATATTGACACAACTGTACAGCTGCTTGTGTTGACACAGCTGTACAGCTGCTTATGTTGACACAACTGTACAGCTGCTTGTGTAGACACAGCTGTAGAGCTGCATATATTGACACAACTGTACAGCTGCTTGTGTTGACACAGCTGTACAGCTGCTTATGTTGACACAGCTGTACAGCTGCTTGTGTTGACACAGCTGTACAGCTGCTTGTATTGACACAGCTGTACAGCTGCATATATTGATACAGCTGTACAGCTGCTTGTGTTGACACAGCTGTAGAGCTGCATATATTGATACAGCTGTACAGCTGTTTGTGTTGACACAGCTGTACAGCTGCATATATTGACACAGCTGTACAGCTGCTTGTGTTGACACAGCTGTACAGCTGCTTATGTTGACACAGCTGTACAGCTGCTTATGTTGACACAGCTGTACAGTTGCATATAATGACACAGCTGTACAGATGCTTATGTTGACAGCTGTACAGCTGCATGTGTTGACACAGCTGTACAGTTGCATGTGTTGAAATATCTGTACACCTGTATGTATTGACACAGCTGTATAGCAGCATGTGTTGACACAGCTGTACGGTTGCATGTGTTGACACAGCTGTACACCTGTATGTGTTGACACAGCTGTACACCTGTATGTGTTGACACAGCTGAACAGTTGCATGTATTGACACAGGTGTACAGCTGCATGTGCTGACACAACTGTATACCTGTATGTGTTGACACAGCTGTACAGCAGAATGTGTTGACACAGCTTTACAGTTGCATGTATTGACACAGTTGTACAGCGGCATATGTTGACACAGCTGTACACCTGTATGTGTTGACACAGTTGTACAGCAGCATGTGTTGAAACAGCTGTACAACAGCATGTGCTGACAGCTGTACAGTTGCATGTGTTGACACAGCTGTACAGCTGCATGTGTTGACACAGCTGTACAGCTGCATGTGTTGAAACAGCTGTACAACAGCATGTGCTGACAGCTGTACAGCTGCATGTGTTGACACAGCTGTACAGCTGCATGTGTTGACACAGCTGTACAGCTGCATGTGTTGACACAGCTGTACAGCTGCATGTGTTGACACAGCTGTACACCTGTATGTGTTGACACAGCTGTACAGTTGCATGTGTTGACACAGCTGTACAGCTGCATGTGTTGACACAGCTGTACAGCTGCATGTGTTGAAACAACTGTACAGCTGCATGTGTTGAAATAGCTGTACAATAGCATGTATTGACACAGCTGTACACCTGTATGTGTTGTCACAGCTGTACAGCTGCATGTGTTAACACAGCTGTACAGCTGCATGTGTTGACACAGCTGTAAACCTGTATGTTTTGACACAACTGTACAGCAGCATGTGATGACACAGCTGTACAGCTGCATGTGTTAACACAGCTGTACAGCTGCATGTGTTGACACAGCTGTAAACCTGTATGTTTTGACACAACTGTACAGCAGCATGTGATGACACAGCTGTACAGCTGCATGTGTTAACACAGCTGTACAGCTGCATGTGTTGACACAGCTGTAAACCTGTATGTTTTGACACAACTGTACAGCAGCATGTGTTGTCACAGCTGTACAGCTGCATGTGTTGACACAGCTGTACACCTGTATGTTTTGACACAACTGTACAGCAGCATGTGTTGACACAGCTGTACAGTTGCATGTGTTGACACAGCCGTACACCTGTATGTGTTGACACAGCTGTACACCTGTATGTGTTGACACAGCTGTGCAGCTGCATGTGTTAACACAGCTGTACACCTGTATGTGTTGGCACAGCTATACAGCTGCATGTGTTGACACAGTTATACAACAGCATGTGTTGACACAGCTGTACAGTTTCAAGTGTTGACACATTGTACAGCTGCATGTATTGACACATGCATTTTAAAAGGTCTCAATCTTTCAAAAGGCCCAAATCTTTTTCCTGAAGCCTTTGACAGATTTCTAATATAAGGTTCAAACCTATTCTTGATGCCTTTGATGTAGTTCTATTAAAAGGCTCAAACCTCGTTCCTGAAGCCTTTGATGGAGACTTTTAAAAATTCAGAAGTGTGAATGAATTCTTGGTGCATTAATAATGTGTGGCTAGCATCATATTGCTTCCTGCCTCACCCCTGACCTTCCCCTCTCACTCTGAGGCAGACACTGAGCCTGCCTGCCTGCCTGCCTGCCTGCCTGCCTGCCTGCCTGCCTGCCTGCCTGCCTGCCTGCCTGCCTGCCTGCCTGCCCGCCTGCCCGCCCTCTTTCCTTCCTGCCTACCTACCTGCCTACCTTTCCAGCCTGCTAGGTAGCCAGGAAGCCAGTAAGCCTATTAGGGACCAAACCATCCTGTCTGAAGGGTGTTCCGGGGGTTAACGCCCCCCTTCCCTTACCTTCCAGGTGTATGATCAGACCTGTTGGATAAGGGCCTGCTCAACAAGATTGTACTGTTGGCCGCACCCTGACCAACCTACAAACCATAGCCCGGCTTTTCAGGAACTTACTTAAGGAATTTACTCAGTTCCCTCTTGAAGGCAACTAAGGGTCTTTCGGTTTTCTCGCGGTAACCTTGTTTTTCATTGGGGGTATGTTGCACCGTCTCTAGGGAGTAATTTCTCTGTGCAAATTTGGGACCTCCGCCTCTTGGATTTTCCAGGTGTAAATTATGATATATCTTTCTCACTAGCGTTTGAAGGACCAGCCTGTTAGGTAGACCAGCGAGATAAATAGGTAGCTAGGCAGCCTGCTAGGAAGCTAGCCAACCAGGTAGTAAGAAACAGGATAGTCAGCCACTCAGGTAACCGACTAACAGGCTGATCATTCAGTCAGCCACATAACCCTCTAGTGAGAGAGGCAAGAGCTAATTAGCCAGCCAGGCCACCATTCAGAATCTTGACTGGTGGTAATCAATACTTCCTCCCTCTTAACCCTGGCTAAAAATATCTACCCTCGTTAACTATACCTGAAAATACCCAACCAATTACATTTACCAACAGCAATAGCTTAGCTTGATCCAATTAGAATCAAGGTAGAGCGCTGAATTATTAAAGGGTTTTATAGCTCCTACCAATAGGATGCAAGTAGATTTGATCCGAGAAATGGGAAGAATATCAAATTCCCTTCTCCCTTTCACCCAGGGAAGAGGTTCATCAAAAAAATAGCCTCCCTTGAAATCTCTGGTGAGTTTCTTGTTCAGCTCGAGGGTGATCATTGTAGGCAGACGGAGGGTGGCTTACACTGGTCACGTTAGTCGGCTTGAATTACCTCAAGGATATTTAATGTGGCAAAGGCTTTGTCATCTTACGTGGTGCTGGCTTGGTGCTTCATGTTACATGGTGCTGGCTTGGTGCTTCATGTTACATGGTGTTGGCTTGGTGCTTCATGTTACATGGTGCTGGCTTGGTGCATCATGATACATGGTGCTGGCTTGGTGCTACATGTTACATGGTGCTGGCTTGGTGCTTCATGTTACATGGTGTTGGCTTGGTGCATCATGATACATGGTGCTGGCTTGGTGCTACATGTTACATGGTGTTGGCTTGGTGCTTCATGTTACATGGTGTTGGCTTGGTGCTTCATGTTACATGGTGCTGGCTTGGTGCTACATGTTACATGGTGTTGGATTGGTGCTTCATGTTACATGGTGTTAACTTGGTGCTTCATGATACATTATGTTGGCTTGGTGCTTCATGTTACATGGTGTTGGCTTGGTGCATCATGATACATGGTGTTGGCTTGGTACTTGATGTTACATGGTGTTGGCTTGGTGCATCATGATACATGGTGTTGGCTTGGTGCTTCATGATACATGGTGTTGGCTTGGTGCTTCGTGATACATGGTGTTGGCTTGGTGCATCGTGATACATGGTGTTGGCTTGGTGCTTTATGTATGTTACATGGTGTTGGCTTGGTGCATCATGATACATGGTGTTGGCTTGATGCTTCATGATACATGGTGTTGGCTTGGTGCATCATGATACATGGTGTTGGCTTGGTGCTTCATGATACATGGTGTTGGCTTGGTGCTCCATGATACATGGTGTTGGCTTGGTGCTTCATGATACATGGTGTTGGCTTGGTGCTTCATGATACATGGGGTTGGCTTGGTGCATTATGATACATGGTGTTGGCTTTGTGCCTCATGATACATGGTGTTGGCTTGGTGCTTCATGATACATGGTGTTGGCTTGGTGCATCATGATACATGGTGTTGGCTTGGTGTATCATGATACATGGTGTTGGCTTGGTGCATCATGATACATGGTGTTGGCTTGGTGCATCATGATACATGGTGTTGGCTTGGTGTATCATGATACATGGTGTTGGCTTGGTGCTTCATGTTACATGGTGTTGGCTTGGTGCTTCATGTTACATGGTGTTGGCTTGGTGCATCATGATACATGGTGTTGGCTTGGTGCATCATGATACATGGTGTTGGCTTGGTGCATCATGATACATGGTGTTGGCTTGGTGCATCATGATACATGGTGTTGGCTTGGTGCTTCATGATACATGGTGTTGGCTTGGTGCATCATGATACATGGTGTTGGCTTGGTGCATCATGATACATGGTGTTGGCTTGGTGCTTCATGATACATGGCGTTGGCTTGGTGCTTGGTGCATTATGATACATGGTGTTGGCTTGGTGCTTCATGATACATGGCGTTGGCTTGGTGCATCATGATACATGGTGTTGGCTTGGTGCATCATGATACATGGTGTTGGCTTGGTGCATCATGATACATGGTGTTGGCTTGGTGCATCATGATACATGGTGTTGGCTTGGTGCTTGGTGCATCATGATACATGGTGTTGGCTTGGTGCTTCATGATACATGGTGTTGGCTTGGTGCATCATGATACATGGTGTTGGCTTGGTGCATCATGATACATGGTGTTGGCTTGGTGCTTGGTGCATCATGATACATGGTGTTGGCTTGGTGCTTGGTGCATCATGATACATGGTGTTGGCTTGGTGCTTGGTGCATCATGATACATGGTGTTGGCTTGGTGCTTGGTGCATCATGATACATGGTGTTGGCTTGGTGCTTGGTGCATCATGATACATGGTGTTGGCTTGGTGCTTCATGTTACATGGTGTTGGCTTGGTGCTTCATATTTAAGTGGCAACACTTACTCACGGGAGTTGAGCAGAGCGTGGGTGCACGCTCATAACAAACATTAATGTTCTGTAATATTCCAACTTTAAATTATGTTTCTTGTAAATCTCTTTTATTCTGTAATGTCCAGAATATATATATATATATATATATATATATATATATATATATATATATATATATATATATATATATATATATATATTTATATGTATATATATTTATATACATATATACATGTGTGTGTGTGTGTGTGTGTGTAAGATATAGAGCTTTGTCTGTGGAAGCATAGAGGGGAATGTATGAGAGTATAGTTTTACCAACACTCTTTTATGGGTGTGAAGCATGGGTGATGAATGTTGCAACGAGGAGAAGGCTGGAGGCAGTGGAGATGTCATGTCTGAAGGCAATGTGTGGTGTGAATACAATGCAGAGAATTCGTAGTTTGGAAATTAGGAGGTGTGGGATTGCCAAAACTATTATCCAGAGGGCTGAGGAGGGGTTGTTGAGGTGGTTCGGACATGTAGAGAGAATGGAACAAAACAGAATGACTACGAGAGTTTATAAATCTGTAGTGGAGGGAAAGCGGGGTAGGGATCGGCCTAGGAAGGGTTGGAAGGAGGGGGTAAATAAGGTTTTGTGTGCGAGGGGCTTGGACTTCCAGCAAGGGTGCGTGAGCGTAATTGATAGGAGTGAATGGAGACAAATGTTTTTTAATACATGACGTGCTGTGGGAGTGTGAGCAAAGTAACCTTTATGAAGGGAAACCGGCAGGCCGGACTTGAGTCCTGGAGATGGGAAGTAGTGTCTGCACTCTGAAGGAGGTGTGTTAATGTTGCAGTTTTATAACTGTAGTGTAAAGTACTCCTCTGGCAAGACAGTGATGGAGTGATGATAAAAGTTTTTCTTTTTCGGGCCACCCTGCCTTGGTGGGAATCGGCCGATGTGTTGGTAATATATATATATATATATATATATATATATATATATATATATATATATATATATATATATATATATATATATATATATATATATATTCACAAACAGGCCGATAGCGAAACAATTAAAAATATATTTATTTTTAAAGATTACGCTGAAGACCTCAAACTTTAAGAATTTATAGATATAGAGTGCTTTATATACAATATTAAGTCATATAGCCAAAGGAGAGGGAAGAGATGAGTGATCTCGGTGGTAAGGCAAGGATTGCTACTGGCCATGTGGGATGCTGCAACTGGGTCAGTATTCAGTTATAACCGAGTCGAGGATTTTGTTCGAGTACAAGAATTTATTCCAATAATTAAGGATGAGTCACAATGTTGTGGTTGCATCAAATCACATCTAACTTACTTGTGTCATGATAACAATCCATGATCAACTGAAATATCGTTGTAATCACCAATCTATGTTGTTTACTATTACGCTAATAATGTAAGCATTTTCCCATTGTATATCACCGCTTTGAATTTCAGTATGTTGGAAAATCTCTGAACTGCCTTGTGTATTCTTGGTATATCTCATATGTTCACTTCGTCTAGTAGTTGATTGCCTTCTTGTTAGTCCTGGTTAGGGATTACGTTAGTGATGTTATTTCATCATCTTTCCTATTTTTATGCTCTACCTCATCACTCTCTTCGTACAACATTCTTTTCTAAGTCCTTCTCTTCTCCTCCAATATTTTTCTTTCATCCGCCTTCAACTCATCGCTCCTTTCATTCTTTATTTACATTCTTCCCTCATCCTCCAATGCTTTATTCCTTCTATCATCTTCCCTAACCACCCTTTCTCCAATGCACTTTCCACACTCTATCCCTTTCACTTCTTGCATCCTACTCTCCTCCCCACCCTGTCCCAACTCCAACACGAGCCAACACGACATAAACACCTCACTCAGCACACTCAACACGACGCTAAACGACATTTTAGACTAGTGGCGACCACGCTAGACCACACTCCACTCCACCATATATAAAACACATTATCACTACCATTATGACTCTTAACTGCGTCTCTCTCATGATAATAATCTTCTGTTTTGGACAGTGATTTTTGGCCCAGGATCGCTTTCAAGTCCAGAGTTCTTTACCGGTTCTTTCCCTTCATGGACGCTGCCTGGATCCCGGGACGCTGCCTGGATCCCGGGACGCTGCCTGGATCCCGGGACGCTGCCTGGATCCCGGGACGCTGCCTGGATCCCGGGACGCTGCCTGGATCCCGGGACGCTGCCCGGATCCCGGGGAAGCGCTCTTGTTCCCTAGATTAAATCTGATTACTTCCCATTTCCCAAGTACTGTTTGACCCATACAGGTTTAACGTTTCCCTATTAACACATCAACACTTTTGAGTGGCGTATTTTCGATGGACAGCCAATGACACTAAACATTATGCAACTTGTGTGATTAGTTTCCCTCATGTTTATTGTATAATAATACCCTGGTTGATCAGACCCTGATCCACCATGACGCCTGGTCTCAGACCGAGCCGCGGGGGCGTTGACCCCCGAAACCCTCTCCAGGTAAACTCCAGCTAAACCTTAAAATTTCGTCAGAATTTATGAGCAAAATCAGAATTCAAAATAAATTAATAAAAATACTGATACTGTAGATTAGGTGACTTTGTTGTTATGTTGCAAGTAATAAAGTGGCGTTGTTATGTTGCAAGTAATAAAGTGGCGTTATGTTGCAAGTAATAAAGTGGCGTTGTTATGTTGCAAGTAATAAAGTGGCGTTATGTTGCAAGTAATAAAGTGGCGTTGTTATGTTGCAAGTAATAAAGTGGCGTTATGTTGCAAGTAATAAAGTGGCGTTATGTTGCAAGTAATAAAGTGGCGTTATGTTGCAAGTAATAAAGTGGCGTTATGTTGCAAGTAATAAAGTGGCGTTATGTTGCAAGTAATAAAGTGGCGTTATGTTGCAAGTAATAAAGTGGCGTTATGTTGCAAGTAATAAAGTGGCGTTATGTTGCAAGTAATAAAGTGGCGTTATGTTGCAAGTAATAAAGTGGCGTTATGTTGCAAGTAATAAAGTGGCGTTATGTTGCAAGTAATAAAGTGGCGTTATGTTGCAAGTAATAAAGTGGTGTTATGTTGCAAGTAATAAAGTGGCGTTATGTTGCAAGTAATACAGTGGCGTTATGTTGCAAGTAATACAGTGGCGTTATGTTGCAAGTAATAAAGTGGCGTTATGTTGCAAGTAATAAAGTGGCGTTATGTTGCAAGTAATAAAGTGGCGTTATGTTGCAAGTAATAAAGTGGCGTTATGTTGCAAGTAATAAAGTGGCGTTATGTTGCAAGTAATAAAGTGGCGTTATGTTGCAAGTAATAAAGTGGCATTATGTTGCAAGTAATAAAGTGGCATTGTTATGTTGCAAGTAATAAAGTGGCGTTGTTATGTTGCAAGTAATAAAGTGGCGTTATGTTGCAAGTAATAAAGTGGCGTTATGTTGCAAGTAATCAAGTGGCGTTGTTATGTTGCAAGTAATCAAGTGGCGTTGTTATGTTGCAAGTAATAAAGTGGCGTTATGTTGCAAGTAAAAAGTGGCGTTATGTTGCAAGTAATAAAGTGGCGTTATGTTGCAAGTAATAAAGTGGCGTTATGTTGCAAGTAATAAAGTGGCGTTATGTTGCAAGTAATAAAGTGGCGTTATGTTGCAAGTAATAAAGTGGCATTATGTTGCAAGTAATAAAGTGGCGTTGTTATGTTGCAAGTAATAAAGTGGCGTTATGTTGCAGGTAATAAAGTGGCGTTGTTATGTTGCAAGTAATAAAGTGGCGTTATGTTGCAAGTAAAAAGTGGCGTTATGTTGCAAATAATAAAGTGGCGTTATGTTGCAAGCAATAAAGTGGCGTTATGTTGCAAGCAATAAAGTGGCGTTATGTTGCAAGTAAAAAGTGGCGTTATGTTGCAAGTAATAAAGTGGCGTTATGTTGCAAGTAAAAAGTGGCGTTATGTTGCAAGTAATAAAGTGGCGTTATGTTGCAAGTAAAAAGTGGCGTTATGTTGCAAGTAATAAAGTGGCGTTATGTTGCAAGTAATAAAGTGGCGTTATGTTGCAAGTAATAAAGTGGCATTATGTTGCAAGTAATAAAGTGGCGTTGTTATGTTGCAAGTAATAAAGTGGCGTTATGTTGCAAGTAAAAAGTGGCGTTATGTTGCAAATAATAAAGTGGCGTTATGTTGCAAGCAATAAAGTGGCGTTATGTTGCAAGCAATAAAGTGGCGTTATGTTGCAAGAAAAAAGTGGCGTTATGTTGCAAGTAATAAAGTGGCGTTATGTTGCAAGTAAAAAGTGGCGTTATGTTGCAAGTAATAAAGTGGCGTTATGTTGCAAGTAAAAAGTGGCGTTATGTTGCAAGTAATAAAGTGGCGTTATGTTGCAAGTAATAAAGTGGCGTTATGTTGCAAGTAATAAAGTGGCGTTATGTTGCAAGTAATAAAGTGGCGTTATGTTGCAAGTAATAAAGTGGCGTTGTTATGTTGCAAGTAATAAAGTGGCGTTATGTTGCAGGTAATAAAGTGGCGTTGTTATGTTGCAAGTAATAAAGTGGCGTTATGTTGCAAGTAAAAAGTGGCGTTATGTTGCAAATAATAAAGTGGCGTTATGTTGCAAGCAATAAAGTGGCGTTATGTTGCAAGCAATAAAGTGGCGTTATGTTGCAAGTAAAAAGTGGCGTTATGTTGCAAGTAATAAAGTGGCGTTATGTTGCAAGTAAAAAGTGGCGTTATGTTGCAAGTAATAAAGTGGCGTTATGTTGCAAGTAAAAAGTGGCGTTATGTTGCAAGTAATAAAGTGGCGTTATGTTGCAAGTAATAAAGTGGCGTTATGTTGCAAGTAATAAAGTGGCATTATGTTGCAAGTAATAAAGTGGCGTTGTTATGTTGCAAGTAATAAAGTGGCGTTATGTTGCAAGTAAAAAGTGGCGTTATGTTGCAAATAATAAAGTGGCGTTATGTTGCAAGCAATAAAGTGGCGTTATGTTGCAAGTAATAAAGTGGCGTTATGTTGCAAGTAAAAAGTGGCGTTATGTTGCAAGTAATAAAGTGGCGTTATGTTGCAAGTAAAAAGTGGCGTTATGTTGCAAGCAATAAAGTGGCGTTATGTTGCAAGTAAAAAGTGGCGTTATGTTGCAAGTAATAAAGTGGCGTTATGTTGCAAGTAAAAAGTGGCGTTATGTTGCAAGTAATAAAGTGGCGTTATGTTGCAAGTAAAAAGTGGCGTTATGTTGCAAGTAATAAAGTGGCGTTATGTTGCAAGTAATAAAGTGGCGTTATGTTGCAAGTAAAAAGTGGCGTTATGTTGCAAGTAAAAAGTGGCGTTATGTTGCAAATAATAAAGTGGCGTTATGTTGCAAGCAATAAAGTGGCGTTATGTTGCAAGCAATAAAGTGGCGTTATGTTGCAAGTAAAAAGTGGCGTTATGTTGCAAGTAATAAAGTGGCGTTATGTTGCAAGTAAAAAGTGGCGTTATGTTGCAAGTAATAAAGTGGCGTTATGTTGCAAGTAAAAAGTGGCGTTATGTTGCAAGTAATAAAGTGGCGTTATGTTGCAAGTAATAAAGTGGCGTTATGTTGCAAGTAATAAAGTGGCGTTATGTTGCAAGTAATAAAGTGGCGTTATGTTGCAAGTAATAAAGTGGCGTTATGTTGCAAGTAATAAAGTGGCGTTGTTATGTTGCAAGTAATAAAGTGGCGTTATGTTGCAAGTAAAAAGTGGCGTTATGTTGCAAATAATAAAGTGGCGTTGTTATGTTGCAAGCAATAAAGTGGCGTTATGTTGCACATCCTCACCCCTCCCTCATACTTTTACCCCCTCCCTCACACTCTCACCCCCTCCCTCACACTCACAGCCACTCCCACTCTCACCCCCTTCCTCACACTCTCACCCCTTCCCTCACACTCTCACCCCCTCCCTCACACCTCACCTCCTCCCTCACACTCTCACCCCCTCCCTCACCTCCTCCCTCACACTCTCTCACCCCTCCCTCACACTCTCCCTCCCTCTCACTCTCACCCCCTCCCTCACACTCCAACCCTCTCCCTTACATTCTCACCCCCTCCCTCACTCTCTCATCCCCTCTCTCACACTCTCACCCTCTCTCTCACACTCTCACCCCCCGTCACACTCTCACCCCCCGTCACACTCTCACCCCCGTCACTCTCTCATCCCCTCCCTCACACTCTCACCGTCTCCCTCACACTCTCACCCCTTCCTCACACTCTCACCCCCTCCCTCGCACTCTCACCCCCGTCACACTCTCACCCCCTCCCTCTCACTCTCACCCCTTCCCTCACACTCTCAGCCCCGTCACACACTCACCCCCTCCCTCATACTCTCACCCCTCGTCACACTCTCACCCCCCGTCACACTCTCACCCCCTCCCTCACACTCTCACCCCATCCCTCACACTCTTGCCCCTCCTCATACTCTCACTCTCTCCCTCACACTCTCACCTCTCCCTCACACTCTCGCTCCCTCCCTCAAACTCACCCTCTCCCTCACTCACCCTTCCCTCACACTCTCACCCCTACCTCACACTCTCACCCCTCCCTCACACTCTCACCCTCTTCCTCACACTGTCTCCCTCTTCCTCACACTCTCACCCTCTCCCTCACACTCACAGCCATTCTCTCACACAGTCACCCCATTCCTCACACTCTCATCCCCTCCCTCACACTCTCATCCCCCTCACACACCCCGTCTCTCACACTCTCACCACCTCACACTCTCATCCCCTCCTTCACCCTCTCCCCTCCCTCATACTCTCAACCCATCACACTTTCACCCCCTCCCTCACACTCTCAGCCACTCTCTCACACTCTCACCCCTTCCTCTCACTCTCACCCCCTAAAACTCTCACCCCCCTCCCTCACCCCCCTTCCTTACACTGTCAACCTCTCCCTCACACTCTCACCCTCTCCCTCACACTCTCACTCTCTCTCACACTCTCACCCCCTCCCTCTCACTCTCAACCCCTAACACTCTCACCCCCTCACTCACACACTCACCTCCTCCATCACACTCTCCCCCCGTCACTCACACTCTCACCCCCTAACACTCTCAGCCCCTCCATCACACTCTCACCCCCTCACTCACACTCTCACCCTCTCCATCTCACTCTCACCCCTCCCTCCCAATTCTCCCCTCCCTCCCTTCCCTCCTGGAAGACCAATGGCAGTTTCATGTCAGTTTCTCCAATCATCTTCACACCTTCTCTTCGCCCATCCCTATACGACTTTTTATCTTATTTCTTAATCTTTCTCTTTTTAGGTGTTCATATTTGTCTTTATTTTCCTCCTAGTCTTCCTTTTCGGCACCTTCCCTTTCCTCTTTATCCTGCTTCATGTTTTCCTTCTGTCCTCTTGTTTCCTCTCTTCTCTTCCTCGTTAGAGATCATATCTCTCTCAGACCTCTTTCATCCTGTGTTACATCTACCATCCTGGTTCTCTGATCTCGCCTACTCCTTCTCCATCACCCCCTGTTCCTCCTCCATCACGACCTTTTCTTCCTCCATCACCACCTGTTCCTCCTCCGTCACCACCTGCTCCTCCTCCATCACCACCTGTTCCTCCTCCATCATCACCTGTCCCTCCTTCATCATCACCTGTTCCTCCTCTATTACCACCTGTTCCTCCTCTATTACCACCTGTTCCTCCTCCATTACCACCTGTTCCTCCTCCACCACCACCTGTTCCTCCTCCATCACGACCTTTTCCTCCTCCATCACCACCTGTTCTTCCTCCATCACGACCTTTTCCTGCTCCATTACGGCCTTTTCCTCTTCCATCACCACCTGTTCCTCCTCCATCACCACCTGTTCCTCTTCCATCACCACCTGTTCCTCCTCCATCACCACCTGTTCCTCTTCCATCACCACCTGTTCCTCCTCCATCACCACCTGTTCCTCTTCCATCACCAATGTTCCTCCTCCATCACCACCATGTGATTCTCTCCCTTATCTAACACATCCATATCTACATCCTCCTTACCACAAACATCCTGTATCCTAAACAACTCTAACTTACACTTCCCCCACCACCGTCTATTCTTCTTCCTTCTCATCTATCCCCCCCTACCACCGTCTCCCTTCCCCACAAACAAGTATGGCAATGAAGTCAGAGCGGTGATGATGTTATATAAGGAATGAACGGTAAGGTAGTATGGGATGGAAACCAAGGCTGCTTCTCCATGGTAGTGGGGAGGTGGAGAACCATGGTGGTAGGGAGTTGGTGAGCCATTGTAGTGGGGAGGTGATGAGCCATGGTGGCAGGGAGGTGGTGAACCATGGTGGTAGGGAGGTGGTGAACCATGGTGGTAGGGAGGTGGTGAATCATGGTGGTAGGGAGGTGATGAACCATGGTGGTAGGGAGGTGGTGAACCATGGTGGTAGGGAGATGGTGAGCCATGGTAGTGGGGAGGTGGTGAACTATGGTAGTAGGGAGGTGAACCATGGTAGTGGAGAAGTAGTGAACCATGGTAGTGGGGTGGTGGTGAACCATGATAGATGGGAGGTCGTGAACCATGGTAGTGAGGAGGCGGTAAACCATAGTAGTGGGAAGAAAGACGCAAGTAATGAACTATGCAAATCATGGCACCATAGCGATGTGACAACAACAGGAGAGCACATGACAGCCGGAGGATGATGATGGAAGATGTCAATACTATATATATATATTATAGACACACAAACACCCAGACACACACACACACACACACACACACACACACACACACACACACACACACACACACACACACACACACACATGGCAGGGGGAGAGAGGACCTAGTAGCGGTAGGTGAAGAGGCGGGGCCTGGAGCTGAGTCTCGACCCCTGCAACCTCAATTAGGGGAGTACAATTAGGTGAGTACACACACACACACACACACACACACACACACACACACACACACACACACACACACACACACACACACACACACACACACACACACACACAGTGCTAAAATATAATAACAAGGATTGTGAACAATATTCTGTACAAATTCAACTCCCATTCCCTCCCTCACCCATTTCCTTCCCTCTCCCTACTTGTCCTTCTTCAACCCTTCCCCTTCTTCACTCCTTTTGGCCGACTTCACCCCTTCCCCTTCCTCCCTCCCTAGTTCTTCCTCACTCCCTACCCCTTCCTCATCGTTCCCCACCCACTCCCACTTCTCTTACCCCTCTCTCATCTCATTTTTTCTCGAGAGAAATTATATGCTTATACAAGACTAAATATTAACTTAGGGTGTAAACGACAAACACATTCCTAGCGAGCAGACAACTGTTGTTCAAGATCCCTGACCCTTGTACACTTTGTGTGTGTGTGTGTGTGTGTGTGTGTGTGTGTGTGTGTGTGTGTGTGTGTGTGTGTGTGTGTGTGTGTGTGTGTGTGTGTGTGTATGTGCGTGTTTGCGCGCGCGCGCAACACATTCGTTTCCACATTACTTTCCCTTCGCTGAATTATACAAATTCTGGCTGGAGAAAGTTTTACCGTGAAGATGTCGAGCAAATAAGTTGCAAGTCTGTATCTTCACTGGCTTTATATTTTGCAGAAGAGAAAGTTTGCCACATGCAAACTTTATGTACTTTGAAAGTACATGGAAGAAGGAACTGAACTTCTTCCAATCTATTATTTTCATTATTATTATTATTATTATTATTTTTATTATTATTATTATTATTATTATTATTATTAGTAGTAGTAGTAGTAGTAGTAGTTGTAGAAGCAGTGTTTTTATTAATATTAGTAGTAGTAATAGCAGTAGTATAGTTATTATTATTATTATTATTATTATTATTATTATTATTATTATTGACTGAAAATGATAATTAAGGAGAGGAAGAGATTGTAAGAGTTGATGGAAGGAATGATTGAGAGGTAGAGAGGGGAAATGGATGAGGAGGCAGAAAAGAGATGGATGGTGGTGCGAGAGTTGATGGATGAGTGAGGAGGAGGAAACAGGTGGGGAGAAGGAGATGATGGATGAGGAAAAGGGAGAGAAGTGATAAATTGGTGATGGTGAGTAAAGTGATGGATGTGTGAGGGGGGTGGATGTAATGAGTGATGAGGGATGGAAGTGATGGATGAGTGATGAGGGATGGGAGTGATTGATGAGTGATGAGGGATGGAAGTGATGGATGAGTGATGAGGGATGGAAGTGATGGATGAGTGATGAGGGATGGAAGTGATGGATGAGTGATGAGGGATGGGAGTGATTGATGAGAAATGGAAGGATGAAAGTAATGGATGAGTGATAGAGGGATAAAAGTGATGGAAGAGTGATGAAGGGATAGAAACGATGGATGAGTGTTATATTATCTCACCCTGAATGTTGTTATATTTTCTCTTACCTTGAATATTGTCATATTATCTCACCCTGAATGTTGTCATATTCTCTCTTACTCACCCTGAATGTTGATATATTATTTCTCACTCACCCTGAATGTTTTCATATTATCTCACCCTGAATGTTGTTATATTATCTCTCACTCACCCTGAATGTTGTTATATTATCTCTCACTCACCCTGAATGTTGTTATATTTTCTCTCACTCACCCTGAATGTTGTTGTATTATCTCTCACTCACCCTGAATGTTGTTATATTATCTCTCACTCACCCTGAATGTTGTTATATTATCTCTCACTCACCCTGAATGTTGTTATATTATCTCTCACTCACCCTGAATGTTGTTGTATTATCTCTCACTCACCCTGAATGTTGTTATATTATCTCTCACTCACCCTGAATGTTGTTATATTATCTCTCACTCACCCTGAATGTTGTTATATTATCTCTCACTCACCCTGAATGTTGTTATATTTTCTCTTACCTTGAATATTGTCATATTATCTCACCCTGAATGTTGTCATATTCTCTCTTACTCACCCTGAATGTTGATATATTATCTCTCACTCACCCTGAATGTTTTCATATTATCTCACCCTGAATGTTGTTATATTATCTCTCACTCACCCTGAATGTTGTTATATTATCTCTCACTCACCCTGAATGTTGTTATATTATCTCTCACTCACCCTGAATGTTGTTATATTATCTCTCACTCACCCTGAATGTTGTTATATTATCTCTCACTCACCCTGAATGTTGTTATATTTTCTCTTACCTTGAATATTGTCATATTATCTCACCCTGAATGTTGTCATATTCTCTCTTACTCATCCTGAATGTTGTCATATTATCTCTCACTCACCCTGAATGTTTTCATATTATCTCACCCTGAATGTTGTTATATTATCTCTCACTCACCCTGAATGTTGTTATATTATCTCTCACTCACCCTGAATGTTGTTATATTATCTCTCACTCACCCTGAATGTTGTTATATTACCTCTCACTCACCCTGAATGTTGTTATATTTTCTCTTACCTTGAATATTGTCATATTATCTCACCCTGAATGTTGTCATATTCTCTCTTACTCATCCTGAATGTTGTCATATTATCTCTCACTCACCCTGAATGTTTTCATATTATCTCACCCTGAATGTTGTTATATTATCTCTCACTCACCCTGTATGTTGTTATATTATCTCTCACTCACCCTGAATGTTGTTATATTATCTCTCACCCTGAATGTTATATTATCTCTAACTCACCCTGAATGTTGTCATATTATCTCTCACTCACCCTGAATGTTGTTACATTACCTCTCACTCACCCTGAATGTTATATTATCTCTCACTCACCCTGAATGTTGTTATATTATCTCTCACTCACCCTGAATGTTGTTATATTATCTCTCACTCACCCTGAATGTTGTTATATTATCTCACTCACCCTGAATGTTGTTATATTATCTCTCACTCACCCTGAATGTTGTTATATTATCTCTCACTCGCCATGAATGTTTTTATATTATCTCTCACTCACCATGAATGTTGTTATATTATCTCTCACCCTGAATGTTGTTATATTATCTCTCACCCTGAATGTTGTTATATTATCTCTCACTCACCCTGAATGTTGTTATATTATCTCACCCTGCATGTTGTTATATTATCTCTCACTCTGAATGTTATATTATCTCACCCTGAATGTTGTTATATTATCTCTCACCTGAGTGCCATAATATATTATATACACTGATTATAGTCGTAGGTTATGTTACTTAGCATGTTTATATAATCGTCTCCCAGGGTACGTTGACTGGGAGACTGATTATTAAGTCAGTGAAACACGTTACCTCGTTCCCGTAGACTTTTAATCAAGAATTAAATGGTGTGGCCTGGTGGGCCACCAGCTGGTGTGGCCTGGTGGGCCACCAGCTGGTGTGGCCAGGTGGGCCACCAGCTGGTGTGGCCAGGTGGGCCACCAGCTGGTGTGGCCAGGTGAGCCACCAGCTGGTGTGGCCAGGTGGGCCACCTGCTGGTGTGGCCAAATGGGACAAGTGGTGTGCGTCTAATTCCATTTCAATTTCGTTAAATTGAAAAGGCCACTTGCGAGCCCAGACGACCAGCGGTGCACATTTGACCTGCCTGTACAAGGTTATGTAACTTGACCTGCCTGTACAAGGTTATGTAACTTGACCTGCCTGTACAAGGTTATGTAACTTGACCTGCCTGTACAAGGTCATGTAACTTGACCTGCCTGTACAAGGTTATGTAACTTGACCTGCCTGTACAAGGTTATGTAACTTGACCTGCCTGTACAAGGTCAAGCAACTTGACCTGCCTGTACAAGGTCAAGCAACTTGACCTGCCTGTACAAGGTCAAGCAACTTGACCTGCCTGTACAAGGTCATGTAACTTGACCTGCCTGTACAAGGTTATGTAACTTGACCTGCCTGTACAAGGTCAAGCAACTTGACCTGCCTGTACAAGGTCAAGCAACTTGACCTGCCTGTACAAGGTCAAGCAACTTGACCTGCCTGTACAAGGTCATGTAACTTGACCTGCCTGTACAAGGTTATGTAACTTGACCTGCCTGTACAAGGTCAAGCAACTTGACCTGCCTGTACAAGGTCAAGCAACTTGACCTGCCTGTACAAGGTCATGATCATTATTACCACTACTATTATTACCTCATTATAATTATATTATTATTCCGGTTGATGAATGCGGGGTTGAAATCTTATCGACTACACGATGTACTTAAGATTAAAGCTTCAAGCAGCTTCTTCACCACCAGTCAACAATACTTCAGTTCCTAAAATTTTGGTTTAAAATAAACACTGTATATATATATATATATATATATATATATATATATATATATATATATATATATATATATATATATATATATATATATATATATATATATATATAATATAATATAAATATATACATTGTCTTGTATTTTTGTTAAAAACTAGAATAAAATTTTGTGTAAAATTCTGAAAAAAAACATATTTTAATGCAATATTAATTTTTAATCAACATTTGTTGTTGCTTTTTTTATTCTTTTTTTTTATTTTCTGTTTTATTTTGTATTCTTTTTTGATGTTTTTTCTGTTGTTGTTCTATTTTTCTTTGTTGTTGCTATTTTGGTACAATTATTTGTGCTTCTGTTGCTGTTATTTGTGCTAAATATGGAGAGAAGAAACGGTTAACGGCGATAAATGAGCACAAGTTCCGTTTTCTTTATAAAAACTGTCGGTTTTTAGAACACCTGCACTTTTATTTAGCATTGCTTTTCTTTCTTTAGCACAGCTGCCTTTTCCTTAGCACAGCTGCCTTTCCTTAGCACAGCTGCCTTTCCTTAGCACAGCTGCCTTTCCTTAGCACAGCTGCCTTTTCCTTAGCGCAGCTGCCATTCCTTTAGCACGTTAACCGCTTTCTTTAGCACAGCTGACGCTTTCTTTACACCTGCTGTTTTCCCTCACACCTGCTGTTTTCCCTCACACCTGCTGTTTTCCCTCACACCTGCTGTTTTCCCTCACACCTGCTGTTTTTCCTCATACCTGCTGTTTTCCCTCACACCTGCTGTTTTTCCTCACACCTGCTGTTTTTCCTCACACCTGCTGTTTTCCTCACACCTGCTGTTTTTCCTCATACCTGCTGTTTTCCCTCACACCTGCTGTTTTTCCTCACACCTGCTGTTTTTCCTCACACCTGCTGTTTTCCTCACACCTGCTGTTTTCCTCACACCTGTTGTTTCAGTACGTCTGTTTCCTTTTCTCTGGCGAATCTGCGGCTCGTTTCTTGCCATAATGACGCTGCTACACAAGTCTGTGCAGCAGGAAAATCGGCGATATTAACCTCAAATCACACACGCGCGTGTACATGAGGACACACACACACGCAGACACACACACGTACACAAACACATGCAGACACACACACACACACACACACACACACACACACACACACACACACACACACACACACACATACACACACACACACACACAGGTCGAGTTTCGTCACGATTCCGTGCTTGTAAACAGAGAGACTATCACGTGACTCAAAGGGTGGCAATGGTGGGTAAACAGTGGCTGCTAATGGCCCGTTGCTCGCCACCTTGTTCAACAGGGCCGCTACCGTTAACAGAAAACGGGGCAGAGAGGGTTACTGAGGGAAGGAAGGGGAGGCTATACAAGACACAAATAACCCGCACATAGAAGAGAGGAGTTTACGACGACGTTTCGGTCTGTAGAAGGACTGTATAAGGTGGAGATAAGAGGCCAATGATAATGTTGAGTTACAACGATCACTGTAAAGGCTAGACCTAAACATAAGTGAAAGTTTATTCAGGAAATTTACAAAGGGTGTTACAGAGAGTAGAATACATTTGCTTAATGGACGTGAGAACACATAATGTGGCAGACAAGTATATTTATCGTACTATGTAGATTTTGATAGCCACATGAAGTCAGTATGACATAAATTTCCACTGGGGTTCTCAACGATCTACATAAAGATTTTTTTTTCTTTAGGTATAAAATTTTATGACTAAAGAAGGGTCATTAAAACTGCATATCACCTGTCTTCTACAAGTAAAGTAGATTGGGGTATAAATATACCACAGGAATAATTACACCTGAGAGCATCCATGTGCTTACACACACACATTTTTAGATGAACTGGAAGGAGAGGCAGGAGAAGCACATATGCTAAATACTGAGGTGATTCTTCACTCTGGTGATACCTCACTCAG
>NC_091295.1:62930477-62935477 GCF_038502225.1 Cherax quadricarinatus | reverse complement strand
AAAAGCAGCAGCAGCAGTAGTAGTAGTAGCAACAGTAGTAGTAGCAGCAGCAGCAGCAGCAGCAGCAGTAGCAGCAGCAGCAGCAGCAGCAGTAGCAGCAGCAGCAGTTGCAGCAATAACGGAGTTCAAAAGATGGGGGAAGACGAAGGTTGAGAAAAAGAGAATAAAGAGGAAACAAAGAATAAGAGGGAATATAGATAATGTTTATTGCCTGGGAAGATGTAGAGAGAGAGAGAGAGAGAGAGAGAGACAGACAGACAGACAGTGAAAGACAGAGAGACAGATAAATAATTAGGAAAAGAAGTGCTAAACAAATAACGCGAGTACAGCAACGTAATATGACAGAGGCGACCTGTGAGTATGTCAACAGTGAAGGAGGAGAGTGTGAAGTAAGTGTTAGTGAAGATGGAGAGTGTGATGTAAATGTTAGTGAAGATGGAGAGTGTGAAGTAAGTGCTAGTGAAGATGGAGAGTGTGAAGTAAGTGTTAGTGAAGATGGAGAGTGTGATGTAAATGTTAGTGAAGATGGAGAGTGTGAAGTAAGTGCTAGTGAAGATGGAGAGTGTGAAGTAAGTGTTAGTGAAGATGGAGAGTGTGAAGTAAGTGTTAGTGAAGATGGAGAGTGTGAAGTAAGTGCTAGTGAAGATGGAGAGTGTGAAGTAAGTGCTAGTGAAGATGGAGAGTGTGAAGTAAGTGTTAGTGAAGATGGAGAGTGTGAAGTAAGTGCTAGTGAAGATGGAGAGTGTGAAGTAAGTGTTAGTGAAGATGGAGAGTGTGAAGTAAGTGTTAGTGAAGATGGAGAGTGTGAAGTAAGTGTTAGTGAAGATGGAGAGTGTGAAGTAAGTGTTAGTGAAGATGGAGAGTGTGAAGTAAGTGTTAGTGAAGATGGAGAGTGTGAAGTAAGTGTTAGTGATGAGGGAGAGTGTGAAGTAAGTGTTAGTGATGAGGGAGAGTGTGAAGGAAGTGTTAGTGATGAGGGAGAGTGTGAAGTAAGTGTTAGTGATGAGGGAGAGTGTGAAGGAAGTGTTAGTGATGAGGGAGAGTGTGAAGTAAGTGTTAGTGATGAGGGAGAGTGTGAAGTAAGTGTTAGTAATGAGGGAGAGTGTGAAGGAAGTGCTAGTGAAGGTGGAGAATGTGAAGGAAGTGCTAGTGAAGGAAGTGCTAGTGAAGGAAGTGCTAGTGAAGGTGGAGAGTGTGAAGGAAGTGGAGGCTAGGTGGGAGAGAGAGGTGAATGAAGGTTGTGGAGGGTTGTGGTGGTAGTAGATAGTGGTGGGTGAGTGTGGTGAGTTGTGGTTGTTCTCGGTTGTTGCAGTGGGTGGTAGTAGTGGTGGAGGAACAGGGAGAGGGTACTGTAGGAGGGTATTGGTGGAGGGAGGGTAGTGGTGGAGGGCTGGTAGTGATGGAGGGTTGGTAATGATGGAGGGTAGAGGTGGAGGGCTGGTAGTGATGGAGGGCTCTTAGTGATGGAGGGTTGGTAGTGATGGAGGGTAGAGGTGGAGGGCTGGTAGTGATGGAGGGTTGGTAGTGATGGAGGGTAGAGGTGGAGGGCTGGTAGTGATGGAGGGCTGGTAGTGATGGAGGGCTGGTAGTGATGGAGGGTTGGTAGTGATGGAGGGTAGAGGTGGAGGGCTGGTAGTGATGGAGGGCTGGTAGTGATGGAGGGCTGGTAGTGATGGAGGGCTGGTAGTGGTGGAGGGTTGGAAGTGATGGAGGGTAGAGGTGGAGGGCTAGTAGTGATGGAGGGCTGGTAGTGATGGAGGGCTGGTAGTGGTGTTGGGTTGGTAGTGATGGAGGGCTGGTGGTGATGGAGGGCTGGTAGTGATGGAGGGTTGGTAGTGATGGAGGGTAGAGGTGGAGGGCTGGTAGTGATGGAGGGCTGGTAGTGATGGAGGGCTGGTAGTGATGGAGGGTAGTGGTGGAGGGTAGTGGTGGAGGGTAGTGGTGGAGGGTAGTGGTGGAGGGTAGTGGTGGAGGGTAGCACCAACACTGATGAATGATCTTATACTGTAATCAACTACGTAATTAAAGTATTATTGCACAGACCGTGGCTCAACTTGCTATAACGCTTCTTACATTTGTGTGTAATCTCTCTCTTCTCTCTTATTTTTACCTCCCTTCCTCCCTCCTTTCTCTCTTATTTTTACTTTCCTTCCTTCCTTCTTCCCTCCATCCCTCCCTTCCTCTTTATTATTTTATCCTATCCATCCCTTCTTTTATTTTTGTTACTCCTTCCTCCCATATACTTTCTTTTACCCTAGTTCTATCTCTATGCTTTACTGATATATTTCCCTTGCTCATACTCTATTTTTTTCATTCCTTCCTCCACTCATTATCTTCAGCTTACTCGCTCCACACCATTATTTCTTTTATTCATCCCTCCCTCCCTCCCTCCCTCCCTTCCTTCCTTCCTTCTTCTACAATGCCTCAAATCTCGTTCTTGAATTTTACTGTGCCTATTTATATTTATAAACCTAACCTGATATGTGACCCATTAAACCGTCTTGCTCAATATACCAAGTAGAATGACTGAATCTCACGAGTAACTTAGACAAACATGTGAGTGAGAAGGATCGGATTTGAAAACTACCTGACCAGTGTGAACCAGCTGACCTGTAGTGCTAAAATCAGTGCTTGTTAAATCATCTATACCAGTATATCCTTTTAAACCATCTATCTCAATATATGCATATCTATCTATATATATATATATATATATATATATATATATATATATATATATATGTATATATATATATATATATATATATATATATATATATATATATATATATATATATATATATATATATATATATATATATATATATATATATGTATATATATATATATATATATATATATATATGTATATATATATATATATATATATATATATATATATATATATATATATACATATATATATATATATATATATATATATATACATATATATACATATATATATACATATATTATTATTTATTTTTTTTTTTTATTATCACACCGGCCGATTCCCACCAAGGCAGGGTGGCCCGAAAAAGAAAAACTTTCACCATCATTCACTCCATCACTGTCTTGCCAGAAGGGTGCTTTACACTACAGTTTTTAAACTGCAACATTAACACCCTTCCTTCAGAGTGCAGGCACTGTACTTCCCATCTCCAGGACTCAAGTCCGGCCTGCCGGTTTCCCTGAATCCCTTCATAAATGTTACTTTGCTCACACTCCAACAGCACGTCAAGTATTAAAAACCATTTGTCTCCATTCACTCCTATCAAACACGCTCACGCATGCCTGCTGGAAGTCCAAGCCCCTCGCACACAAAACCTCCTTTACCCCCTCCCTCCAACCCTTCCTAGGCCGACCCCTACCCCGCCTTCCTTCCACTACAGACTGATACACTCTTGAAGTCATTCTGTTTCGCTCCATTCTCTCTACATGTCCGAACCACCTCAACAACCCTTCCTCAGCCCTCTGGACAACAGTTTTGGTAATCCCGCACCTCCTCCTAACTTCCAAACTACGAATTCTCTGCATTATATTCACACCACACATTGCCCTCAGACATGACATCTCCACTGCCTCCAGCCTTCTCCTCGCTGCAACATTCATCACCCACGCTTCACACCCATATAAGAGCGTTGGTAAAACTATACTCTCATACATTCCCCTCTTTGCCTCCAAGGACAAAGTTCTTTGTCTCCACAGACTCCTAAGTGCACCACTCACTCTTTTTCCCTCATCAATTCTATGATTCACCTCATCTTTCATAGACCCATCCGCTGACACGTCCACTCCCAAATATCTGAATACGTTCACCTCCTCCATACTCTCTCCCTCCAATCTGATATTCAATCTTTCATCACCTAATCTTTTTGTTATCCTCATAACCTTACTCTTTCCTGTATTCACCTTTAATTTTCTTCTTTTGCACACCCTACCAAATTCATCCACCAATCTCTGCAACTTCTCTTCAGAATCTCCCAAGAGCACAGTGTCATCAGCAAAGAGCAGCTGTGACAACTCCCACTTTGTGTGTGATTCTTTATCTTTTAACTCCACGCCTCTTGCCAAGACCCTCGCATTTACTTCTCTTACAACCCCATCTATAAATATATTAAACAACCACGGTGACATCACACATCCTTGTCTAAGGCCTACTTTTACTGGGAAAAAATTTCCCTCTTTCCTACATACTCTAACTTGAGCCTCACTATCCTCGTAAAAACTCTTCACTGCTTTCAGTAACCTACCTCCTACACCATACACTTGCAACATCTGCCACATTGCCCCCCTATCCACCCTGTCATACGCCTTTTCCAAATCCATAAATGCCACAAAGACCTCTTTAGCCTTATCTAAATACTGTTCACTTATATGTTTCACTGTAAACACCTGGTCCACACACCCCCTACCTTTCCTAAAGCCTCCTTGTTCATCTGCTATCCTATTCTCCGTCTTACTCTTAATTCTTTCAATTATAACTCTACCATACACTTTACCAGGTACACTCAACAGACTTATCCCCCTATAATTTTTGCACTCTCTTTTATCCCCTTTGCCTTTATACAAAGGAACTATGCATGCTCTCTGCCAATCCCTAGGTACCTTACCCTCTTCCATACATTTATTAAACAATTGCACCAACCACTCCAAAACTATATCCCCACCTGCTTTTAACATTTCTATCTTTATCCCATCAATCCCGGCTGCCTTACCCCCTTTCATTTTACCTACTGCCTCACGAACTTCCCCCACACTCACAACTGGCTCTTCCTCACTCCTACAAGATGTTATTCCTCCTTGCCCTATACACGAAATCACAGCTTCCCTATCTATGTATATATATATATATATATATATATATATATATATATATATATATATATGTATATATATATATATATATATATATATATATGTATATATATATATATATATATATATATATATATATATATATATATATATGTATATATACATTATATATATATATA
>NC_091295.1:62882977-62925477 GCF_038502225.1 Cherax quadricarinatus | reverse complement strand
TCTTTAAACGTATAAGAGAATTTTTTAGAAAGGACTTAATTTTAAATGAGTTCTTACTAATTGACCAGTTTTACATATTCGGAACGATATATATATATATATATATATATATATATATATATATATATATATATATATGTGTGTGTGTGTGTGTATATATATTATTGTACCCACGGAACTAGTGGTACTGATCAACAACAACACTGCACCAGCTAAGGAGTTGAACCCATGCTGTTTTGGCCCGCCTCATGGTGAGAGAAAAGGCATGACGCTTTAGACCACTAAACCCCACAATCATTGTGTGGTCTAGTGGTCTAAAGCGTCATGCGTTTTCTCTCACCATGAGGCGAGCCAAAACAGCATGGGTTCGACTCCTTGGCTAGTGCAGTGTTATTGACATATATGTATATATTGATATATATCAATAACATACATACATATATATATATATATATATATTTATATATATAATGTGTGTGTGTGCGTGCGTGTGTGTGTGTGTGCCACTAAACATTATATACACACCTGCCCCAGTACAAACATACATCCGGTGTTTAATACTAGCAACGACCCACAGTCACATACATCTGCAGTAAATCCGGTTTGTGTGCGCCAATTAACTTACAGGATATGAACTGTAACAAAACTATGGAGGGAAGGGAGGAGGAAGCGAGGAGGAAAGAGAGGAGGGAAGAGAGGAGGGAAGAGAGGAGGAAAGAGAGGAGGAAAGAGAGGAGGGAAGGGAGGAGCGAAGGGAGGAGGGAAGAGAGGAAGGAATAGAGGAAGGAAGAGAGGAGGGAAGGGAGGCGGGACGGGACGGGGAAGAGAAGAGGGAGGAGTGATAGTGAAAAGATGAACGAATAGTTGTGGAGGTAATAACGGAGAGTAAAAGAGAGGAATACGGAAATATAAACATATTGATGAACCGTTGATGAAGGCAGAAAAGATAATAACATAACTGTTAATGATACAGCATTTCTTCTCTATGAAGATGTTTATAATTGAAAGGAAGGGGATGTCATCATGTCTCATAGTGACTTAGGATCCAGAAAGAGTTGCTGGCTGCCTAAGTCCCTCACACATTAACACACGTGTACGAAGTGGTCGCTGCTTCCATTACCCCCTCCACAGTGACTTACAACAGAAGGTGCACTGTAACAGGTTTACTGGCCTGTTACAAACACACACACACACACACACCAGGAGCTGAGTCTCGACCCCTGCAACCACAATTAGGTGAGTACACACGCACACACAGACACACACACAAACACACACACACACACACACACACACACACACACACACACACACACACACACACACACACACACACACACACAAAAGTAGAAGTCAGTCATTGGAGTGATGTATATCCCACCACAGAACTGCAGGAGGCCAAGAGAGGAGTACGAAGAAAACAACAGGGTGATTGTGGACACACTGGCTGAGGTGGCAAGAAGAGCTCACTCGAGCAGAGCAAAGTTACTGGTAATGGGCGATTTCAACCACAGGGAGATCGACTGGGAAAACCTGGAGCCACATGGGGGTCCCGAAACATGGAGAGCCAAGATGATGGATATGGTACTTGAAAACCTCATGCATCAACATGTCAGGGACACTACCAGAGAGAGAGGGGAGGATGAGCCAGCAAGACTGGATCTTGAGTTCACCCTGAGCAGTTCAGACATTGAGGACATCACTTACGAGAGGCCCCCTGGAGCTAGCGATCATGTGGTTCTGAGTTTTGATTATATAGTCGAGTTACAAGTGGAGAAGGTAATAGGAACTGAAGGGGGCAGGCCAAACTATAAAAGGGGGGACTACACAGGTATGAGAAACTTCCTGCAGGAGGTTCAGTGGGACAGAGAAATGGTAGGAAAATCAGTGAACGAGATGATGGAATATGTGGCAACAAAGTGTAAGGAGACAGAGGAAAGGTTTGTTCCCAAGGGAAACAGAAATAATAGGAAGACCAAAACGAGTCCTTGGTTTACCCGAAGGTGTAGGGAGGCAAAAACTAAGTGCAACAGAGAATGGAAAAGGTACAGGAGGCATAGGACCCAGGAAAACAAGGAGATTAGTAGAAGAGCCAGAAACGAGTATGCACAGATAAGGAGGGAGGCCCAGCGACAGTATGAAAACGACAGAGCATCGAAAGTCAAATCTGACCCGAAACTGCTGTATAGCCACATTAGGAGGAAGACAACAGTCAAGGACCAGGTGATAAGGCTGAGGAAAGAAGGTGGAGAACTCACAAGAAACTATCAAGAGGTATGTGAGGAGCTCAACACGAGATTTAAGGAAGTATTTACAGTAGAGACAGGAAGGCCTCTGGGGGGACAGACCAGATGGGGACACCAGCAAGGAATACACCAACAAGTGTTGGACGACATTCATACAGATGAGGAGGAGGTGAACAAACTGCTAAGGGACATCGATACCTCAAAGGCAATGGGACCGGACAACATCTCCCCGTAGGTCCTTAGAGAGGGAGCAGATATGTTGTGTGTGCCACTTACCACAATCTTCAACACGTCCCTGGAAACTGGGCAACTACCTGAGGTATGGAAGACGGCAAATGTAGTTCCCATTTTTAAAAAAGGAGACAGAAAAGAGGCACTAAACTATAGACCTGTGTCATTGACGTGTGTAGTATGCAAAGTTATGGAGAAGATTATCAGGAGGAGAGTGGTGGAGCACCTGGAACGGAACAAGAGTATAAATGCCAACCAGCACGGATTCATGGAAGGCAAATCCTGTGTCACAAACCTTCTGGAGTTTTACGATAAAATAACAGAAGTAAGACACGAGAGAGAGGGGTGGGTTGATTGCATCTTCTTGGACTGCAAGAAGGCCTTTGACACAGTTCCTCACAAGAGATTAGTGCAGAAGCTAGAGGATCAGGCGCATATAACAGGAAGGGCACTGCAATGGATCAGAGAATACCTGACAGGGAGGCAACAACGAGTCATGGTACGTAATGATGTATCACAGTGGGCACCTGTGACGAGCTGGGTCCCACAGGGGTCGGTCCTAGGACAAGTGCTATTTTTGGTATATGTGAACGACATGATGGAAGGGTTAGACTCAGAAGTGTCCCTGTTTGCAGATGATGTGAAGTTAATGAGGAGAATTAAATCAGATGAGGACCAGGCAAGACTTCAAAGAGACCTGGACAGACTGGACACCTGGTCCAGCAAATGGCTTCTCGAATTTAATCCTGCCAAATGTAAAGTCATGAAGATAGGGGAAGGGCACAGAAGACCACAGACAGAGTATAGGCTAGGTGGCCAAAGACTGCAAACCTCACTCAAGGAGAAAGATCTTGGGGTGAGTATAACACCGAGCATGTCTCCGGAAGCACACATCAACCAGATAACTGCTGCAGCATATGGGCGCCTTGCAAACCTGAGAACAGCATTTCGATACCTTAGTAAGGAATCGTTCAAGACACTGTACACCGTGTATGTCAGGCCCATACTGGAGTATGCAGCACCTGTTTGGAACCCGCACTTGATCAAGCACGTCAAGAAACTAGAGAAAGTACAAAGGTTTGCAACAAGGTTAGTTCCAGAGCTAAGGAGAATGTCCTATGAAGAAAGATTAAGGGAAATCGGCCTGACGACACTGGAGGACAGGAGGGTCAGGGGAGACATGATAACGACATATAAAATACTGCGTGGAATAGACAAGGTGGACAAAGACAGGATGTTCCAGGGAGGGGACACAGAAACAAGAGGCCACAATTGGAAGTTGAAGACACAAATGAGTCAGAGAGATATTAGGAAGTATTTCTTCAGTCATAGAGTTGTCACGCAGTGGAATAGCCTAGAAAATGACGTAGTGGAAGCAGGAACCATACACAGTTTTAAGACGAGGTTTGATGAAGCTCATGGAGCAGGGAGAGAGAGGGCCCAGTAGCAACCGGTGAAGAGGCGGGGCCAGTAGCTAAGACTCGACCCCTGCAACCACAAATAGGTGAGTACAAATAGGTGAGTACACATACACACACACACACACACACACACACACACACACACAAACTGTATAGGATCACCTTAACATATAACTCCTTACTCTGACACCTAGAATCAGGTACAGCCCTCTCTTCGTATCACCTTTCTCTTCCACTCATCTCTCTGTACGTAACCTGACCTAGGGATGCTTACATATACAGCGAAATCTTATTGATATGATAGTAAAAAAATCAGTGAACAGAGTATAGCACACTGTCCTGCTAACTTTAGCACTGGCTTGGTAACAGTTTCAGGAGCACTCCGATCATTTAAAATCTCGTATTTTTCAAAAGGCGGCGTTTTAACTTATTTCTGTTTACTCGATAAAGCTCCCATTATGTGTAAAATATTACATAATAATACAAATCCCTGTTAGGTGTAAACTGATGATGGTCTAATTCCAGGATACTGTAGGGGCCAGCGGATGCATGTTAAGAAAAAAACTCAAAAAATAAATAAATAAAATAAAAAGAAAATGATAATTTCAACAGGAAAGCTGGAGACAGAGACAGGTAAAGAAACGGTAACTCCTCTTCAAGCAAATTGCATCTCATTAGAGAATTTGGAAGCAATTTCATTTTTTTCCTCCCAGCATCAAAGTTAGTCTTATTCAGGTAGGTTCCGAGCATTAAAGGAAGGAATTAGAGTATCGCTTAGGGCTACTACTTCTACACAGCAGACGCTCACAAAATGGTACGTTTTTATCTAAGAATTTGATCCGTGGAACGGAGGATTATTCTAAAATGGAGAGTTGTGGCACGTGTGAAGATAGAAGGGAAGGTGAAGAGTGGGAGGGAAGGTAGGTAGTGAGGTACGTGGGGGGATACTCAGATTGGGTGAGGATAGAAATGGATAAGAGGAATGGAAGGTTGCAAGGAAAAGGGAAAAATGCTAATTAAATTTTAAGAGAGAGAGAGAGAGAGAGAGAGAGAGAGAGAGAGAGAGAGAGAGAGAGAGAGAGAGAGAGAGAGAGAGAGAGAGAGAGATCTTGTCCTTATTACGTGTTGTCAATGAAAGAAAATTCTGTCTCTCCCAACACTTCACTAACCTCACATTCACATCGTACCTTCTATGTTAACTCCCCCAAATATTATAACTGAAAATGTGAAGTTTAATGAAAGATTTCATAATTAAGAAAACATATTCTTGGTATATTACTCTCTCCAATATGTGAGTGCGCGCGCGCGCGCGCGTGTGTGTGTGTGTGTGTGTGTGTGGTCTTCATTATAAACGGCAACAACTTCCAGTCGATATATAATGAGAAATGAACATTTCTGAATGTATATATACAATGAGAATTTTACTCAGTATTTGAGTGAGTACATTAAATATGACTGTTACTTTAAAGGTGAATTACAGTAGATAGGCTTTAAACTCGGCTAAAATAACTTCATCACACACTCGCTGGCACACTAAATATAGAGACTGATATGAATAAATAAAACTGTCAGTCATTCGTTTTATTTAAAGCCACTAGAGTTTGTTCAGTACACAATGATAATATATAATCGTCACTGCATGCACTCTACATTTAGTATTCATGTATTTTCTCTTAAACATTTGTGTGTGAAATTGATTCAGACAACTTGAGTCATTTTTCACTCTATATCGATGTTTGTCAAAGGTGTGAGTGTGTTTCTCTGAGGTCAGAATGTGGTAGTTTGAGGTAAGTGTTGTAGTCAAAGGTCAGAGTGCAGTAGACAAAGGTCAGACGTATAAGTATGGTAGTCTGAGGTAACAGCGCAGTAATCTGATAGATATTTTGTTCTCCATATCTGGCAATAGATTAGCGACGAATTTTTGTCTTTAACTTAGTTTAATCAGTTATCCTCGAGGGGAGACTTAAGTGGCTGCCAGTATGCTTTTCTTTCTTCTTCCTCCAAAGTTGCGTTTTTTTCGCTCTTAACACGAGAAGGCCTCATCCTACCTTTAAATTTTTAACTCTGGTGTACGGTAACTAGGCCAAGATACTTGAAACTATGTAGACGTGCAGGTGTTCTAGGACCAAAATTAGAGAACCCATGCCAAGAATGTTGGAATGGCTCCAATAACTTCCAAAATCCTCTGCGATGTAACTCCAAATGACATCAGAGATTGAAATTAAAGTGTGAAGGTAAATCTCTGCTAGTTTTATGTATATTAGAAGGCGATTTTCCAACATTAAATCACGTTAAATATATCTGAGTTTGCCTCTTTCTGAATGGCTTCATTATTTAATAGCTGATGCAGACAGGAGTATACTTCTTAACTTCAGTTTGTGTATGGGGAAATCTATCACTAAATTACGGAAATTAGTTGGAATCGTTGGAGTCTGATAACTGAAGAATATCATCTCTGGTCGTTCTCAAACTTTCAGTGCTGGTCGTAACGGTCGTAACACATACGTCGCCTAGTAACTGGGTAGTGTCAGTTGCAAATTGCACATTTTATTACATAAATTGTAAAAAAAATTTCAATGTAATAAATATTTCTTATTCTAATTATCTTCAAACCATCAACACTGATGTATTCCAGGAAATGGATTACATTTGCAAATATGTAAATACAGTTAATGAAAACTTGGAATCGTGGATAATTGATGGATGCCGTACTGGTCGACTTCAAACTTTTAACGTTAGAGTGTCTTATTAAGAAGCTTTAATATTTTAGTGGGATTTGTAGACTCTAATTTTACTAATGTTACTAATAAAAAATATAATTATAATGCTCCTCTGAACTATTAGGAAATATATATATCATACTAAAAAATTCAAAAGACTGACGACATCACCTGTTTAGGACACATAAATTTTTATATTAAACCTCCTACAAACATTAATTTTTAAGCTAAACTAAAAAATGTATATTTTTTAAATGCTATGGTCTCCTATGTTATGCTACTTCATAGTAGCATAACTTGTAAGGGTGTCATTAAGATTAATATAGCTTCCATGATACAAATTGTAGAACAAATCCGTGGAACATGTTCAAAAATACACTGAATACTGACAAATATTCTTCTTCACTTTACAAGTCAAGATATATATATATATATATATATATATATATATATATATATATATATATATATATATATATATATATATATATATATATATATATATATGCATATGATGCTTGTCGTTATGGTGGTGGTGAGAGTGATAATGACAGTAGTGGTGAGAGTGATGGTGATAGTGGTCGCAGTGGAAGTAAGGGTGGTAGTGATGATGGTTGTGATGATTTTTGTGATGATGGTTGTGACGATGGTTGTGATGATGGTTGTGATGATGGTTGTGATGATTGTGATGATGGTTGTGATGATGGTTGTGATGATGGTTGTGATGATGGTTGTGATGATGGTTGTGATGATGGTTGTGATGATGGTTGTGATGATAGTTATGATGATGGTTGTGATGATGGTTGTGATGATAGTTATGATGATGGTTGTGATGATGGTTGTGATAGTTATGATGATGGTAGTGATGATGGTAGTGATGATGGTTGTGATGATGGTAATGATGATGGTTGTGATGATGGTTGTGATGATGGCAGTGATGATGGCTGTGATGATGGCTGTGATGATGGCTGTGATGATGGTAGTGATGATGGTTGTGATGATGGTAGTGATGATGGCTGTGATGATGGCTGTGATGATGGTTGTGATGATGGTTGTGATGATGGTAGTGATGATGGCTGTGATGATGGTTGTGATTGTGATGATGGTAGTGATGGTTGTGATTGTGATGATGGTAGTGATGGTTGTGATGATAGTTGTGATGGTTGTGATGGTTGTGATGACGGTTGTGATGATGGTTGTGATGATGGTTGTGATGATGGCAGTGATGATGGTTGTGATGGTTGTGATGATTGGTGTGATGATAGTTGTGATGATGGTAGTGATAGTTGTGATGATGGTAGTGATCGTTGTGATGCTTGTGATGATGGTTGTGATGATGCTTGTGATGATGCTTGTGATGATGCTTGTGATGGTGGTTGTGAGGATGGTAGTGATGGTTGTGAGGATGGTAGTGATGGATGTGATAATGGTTGTGATGATGGTTGTGATGGTTGTAATGATGGTTGTGATGATGGTTGTGATGATGGTAGTGATGGCTGTGATGATGGTTGTGATGATGGTTGTGATGGTTGTGAGGATGGTAGTGATGGTTGTGATGATGGTTGTAATGATGGTTGTGAGGATAGTGATGGATGTGATGATGGTTGTGATGATGGTTGTGATGATGGTTGTGATGGTAGTGATGGTTGTGATGGTTGTGATGGTTGTGATGATTGGTGTGATGATGGTTGTGATGATGGTAGTGATAGTTGTGATGATGGTAGTGATGATGGTTGTGATGCTTGTGATGGTTGTGATGATGCTTGTGATGATGCTTGTGATGATGCTTGTGATGGTGGTTGTGAGGATGGTAGTGATGGATGTGATGATGGTTGTGATAGTTGTGATGATGGTTGTGATGGTTGTGATGATGGTCGTAATGATGGTTGTGAGGATGGTAGTGATGGATGTGATAATGGTTGTGATGATGGTTGTGATGGTTGTGATGATGGTTGTGATGGTTGTGATGATGATAGTGATGGTTGTGATGATGGTTGTGATGATGGTTGTGATGGTTGTGAGGATGGTAGTGATGGTTGTGATGATGGTTGTAATGATGGTTGTGAGGATAGTGATGGATGTGATGATGGTTGTGATGATGGTAGTGATGGTTGGGATGGTTGTAATGATGGTTGTGAGGATAGTGATGGTTGTGATGATGGTTGTGATGATGGTTGTGATGATGGTAGTGATGGTTGTGATGGTTGTGACCATGGTTGTGATGATGGTTGTGATGATGGTTGTGATGATGGTTGTGGTGATGATTGTGATGATGGTTGTTTATAATGGTAGTGATGATGGTTGTGAGGATGGTTGTGATGATGGGAACATGCACATGTATTCATAATCACATTTTTACACAAGCACCAGTATGCATCCGTACATGTATACACGTATACACTTTACATAAGTGCACACAGATAGAGACATTCAGACACACACACACAAACACACACACACACACACACACACACACACACACACACACACACACACACACACACACACACACACACACACACACACATGTATATATGCCTAATAGGTAAAACTTGCGATTTGGGCTTAAATAGCAACGCTCTTCTTGCCGACTTAGGCAAGCGAAAATTTGTGTGTGCAATAATTTCGCAAAAATCATTCTGAACATAACGAAAAAAAAACATATTTAATTATGTTTGTTTATTATTAAATTATTGTAAATTTATCTAAAACTTTTATTTAGTTGGATTAGGCTAAATTAAATTGCGCTCGTTATAATAAGGTCAAATAAGTTTTCTAAGGCTTTTTCAGTACAAAATTATTATTTTTTACATTAACATTCATGAAAAAAATATGAAAAAAATATATCTTGAAATGTATAGGAAATTTTTTTTAGAAAGGACTTAATTTAAAAGTTTACATACACACAAGCAAACACAGTTACATACATACATACATACATACATACATACATACATACATACATATATACATACACACACACACATCTTTTAATATTTTTCTGCATTAGAATTTTGTGATCAACTTGTTGAGGTAGAGGAGGCTAGGCTTATGAGATATGGGGAAATCTTTTTTTTTTGTATCGTGCAGTTCTGTGCTCTGCACAACTGCACTCTCTGTACCGGTATTTGTTAGCCTACAAATACCGGTCCAGACATTCCGGTACATGCACACGCACGCACTCCTGGACACACGCATACACACTCACATCTCTACTCGCACCAACACACACCATATATGTCCGACCAGTCACCGAGTCACGTCGCTAGGCTTCATACCAGACTAGTCCCAGAACTCAGAAGAGTAAACTAGGAGAGGATGAAGAGGAACAACTTGATGACGCTAATGTAGTTGAAATATGCGAGAGCGTTATTTAAAATACATAAGATGTTAAGAGGAATTGATAAGGCAGGGGAAAGACTGTAAAATTTTAAGTGAAGAAGAAGGAGCTCGGAAGACACAGGAGAAAGCATAGATAAGATAAGAACAGAGAAGATATAAACAGAATTTGAAATGAGAGGCAAGAACTCGTAGATGGAAACTAACACGGGATGGCAAAGTGGGTGAGGCAAACTCAATACACAGTTTCAAGCAAAGGTATGATAGATCCCATGAGGTCAGGATCCAATACAGCCAGTGACTGAAGTTTAAGGGGAGGGGTCAGGAGCTGAGACTCGACCTCCCCGCAAACACAACTCGCTGAGTGCAAATCGGTGAGTACACACACACACACACACACACACATACTCACAGTAGTTAAGAGATAGGGCTATGGGCTGAGTCTCGACCTCTGGAACCACAAATAGGCGAGTACAAATAGCTAAGTAGAGCTGGCACCGCTGTGAGCCATCTGCCGCTGTTGTGGCTGCACCAGCTGTTGCATATTGCAGCTCCACGAATTATATCATGAGTTCTTTGTTGGCAAAATGGTCCAGTGACCGAGGGACCACTTGGACTAGGAATGGTTCAGTGACCGAGGGACCACTGGAGGCTAGGAATGATCCAGTGACCGAGGGACCACTGGGGTCCAGAAATGGTCCAATGCAACATCCTCTCCAAAGGTACTGTGGTTTAATACTTTCACTAGCTTGGCCCCACCAATGCAACATCTGTGTCAAAATTATTATTGCCGACTCTGGTTCCAACGATACAGCTTCCTTTCCAAAACTATCCTTATTAGCTCTGGCCCTAAAATTACAACTTCTCCAAAGGCACTATCGCAAGCTCTCGCTGTACCAATGTAGCATCCTCTCCAAATGTTCCATCACTAGCTCTGACCATATCAAAGTAGCATTCTCTACAAATGCACCTTCGCTAGCTTTGGCCCCACCAATATAACATCCTCCAAAAGTACCACTGCAATCTCTGGCTTACCAATCAAACAACTGGCCCAAAGGAGCCTCAAGGGAAGGAAGGAGGGAGGAGAGGTGGGTGTAAGAAAGTCGGTGTGAAGCGAGGAAGCAGACAGCGAGATCAAAGTCAGTGTTAGACAAGGAAAACAAGAGGAAACTGTGGAGGAGGAGAAGACAAAGAGAGAAGGAATGACAGTGAGAATGAAAGAGTAGTGGGGAGCATTGAGAGAGAGAGAGAGAGAGAGAGAGAGAGAGAGAGAGAGAGAGAGAGAGTAAATCTAATACTGAGTAACACGCTATTACATTGAGTTATCGTAATTTCTAAGATAACATGGTTGTTAGCACATCCGGCCATGTGTAACATAACATTGCTGTAACAACACCTGGTCATGTGTAACATAACATTGCTGTAACAACACCTGGTCATGTGTAACATAACATTGCTGTAACAACACCTGGTCATGTGTAACATAACATTGCTGTAACAACACCTGGTCATGTGTAACATAACATTGCTGTAATCACACATGGTCGTGTGCAACATAACATCGTTGTAACCGCACCTGGCCATGTGTAATATAGCATTGCTGTAACGACATCTGGTCGTGTGTAACATCACATTGCTGTAACCACACCTGGTCGTGTGTAACATCACATTGCTGTAACCACACCTGGTCGTGTGTAACATCACATTGCTGTAAGCACACCTGGTCTTGTGTAACATAGTATATCCCAGTGACTGTAACATTCCATGGTAACTAGAAATCCACGACATTACTGAGTTTTGTTGTTGCATTAGTGACTGTCGTTGTTACAGTAGTGACAGTCGTAATCTGAGATGTTACGATCACCGTTAGAGGTAGTAAGGGTCACAACCTGGAATGTTACTATCTCTGTTACAGTAGTGATGATCGTTGTTTCAGTAGTTACAGTGGGGAGTTCTTACCACCTCTGTGCTTGTTATTGTTGTTACCGCTGTGCTTGTTATTGTTGTTACCACCACTCTGTTATTATTGTTATCGCTGTGCTTGTTGCCACCACTGTGCTTGTTACTACAACTGTGCTTGTTCTCACTGTGTTTGTTACCACCACTATGCTTGTTGTCACCACTGTGCTGTTGTCACCACTGTGCTTGTCACCACTGTCTTTGTCACCACTGTGAGTGTTACCACCACTGTGCTTGTTACTACAACTGTGCTTGTTCTCACTGTGTTTGTTACCACCACTGTGCTTGTTGTCACCACTGTGCTGTTGTCACCACTGTGCTTGTCACCACTGTGCTTGTCACCACTGTCTTTGTTACCACTGTGAGTGTTACCACCAGTGTGCTTGTTACCACTAATGTGCTCGTTACCACCACTGTGCCTGTTACCACCTGTGTTTGTTACCACCATGGTGTTTATTGTTACCACCATGGTGCTTATTGTTACCACCATGGTGCTTATTGTTACCACCATGGTGCTTATTGTTATCACCATGGTGCTTATTGTTACCACCATGGTGCTTATTGTTACCACCATGGTGCTTATTGTTACCACCACTGTACTTGTTACCACCAATACACTTGCTACCACCACTGTGCTTGTTTTTACCACCAATATACTTTTTACTACTACTGTACTTGTTACCACCATTGTACTTGTTACCACCATTGTACTTGTTACCACCACTGTACTTGTTGTTATCGCAACATAGGAGGTGTTGTCACCTGGGTAAAAGTTGTAACGAATAGTTGTCCTGTTTAATGTGCCAGCAGAGCTATGCATGGTTGGAGAAGGGGTGAAGAGGGGAGGGAGGGAGGGGATGGAGGAAGGGAAGGCAGAGGAAACGGGATGAGGTAGAAGGTAGGGAGTGGGAATGGGGACCTCAAATAGAGAAGGATAGTCTGGAAGAGAGATGGAAGGGGGGATAGGATGGAAAAGTAGGGAGGAGGACAACGGGAAGAGAGAAAATAATAATGAGAGGAAAAGTAGGAGAGGGGAAAAATACGGAGGAATATTGAGAATAGGAAATAATGTGAGGGAGTTGAAATAAAGAAGGCGAAATAGGGAAGAGAAAAAAGGATAGTATGCGAAATAGGAGAGAAAAAGAGAGCAAGAAAGCGGGGTTAGTGGAAGATGTGGAAAGAGGAAGAGAACAAGAGAAATAGAAAACGAAATAGTGGGGCTTGTAGCGTCAATGTAAAAGGAGAGGGAGAGACAGGATGAGTGGGGTAGAGTGAAAGGATGAGTGGGGTAGAATGAAAGGATGAGTGGGGTAGAGTGAAAGGATGAGTGGGGTAGAGTGAAAGGATGAGTGGGGTAGAGTGAAAGGATGAGTGGGGTAGAATGAAAGGATGAGTGGGGTAGAGTGAAAGGATGAGTGGGGTAGAGTGAAAGGATGAGTGGGGTAGAGTGAAAGGATGAGTGGGGGAAAAGTGAGAGGATGAGTGGGGTAGAGTGAGAGGATGAGTGGGGTAGAGTGAAAGGATGAGTGGGGTAGAGTGAAAGGATGAGTGGGGTAGAGTGAAAGGATGAGTGGGGTAGAGTGAAAGGATGAGTGGGGTAGAGTGAGAGGATGAGTGGGGTAGAGTGAAAGGATGAGTGGGGTAGAGTGAAAGGATGAGTGGGGTAGAGTGAAAGGATGAGTGGGGTAGAGTGAAAGGATGAGTGGAGAAGAGTGAAAGAATGAGTGATAGACTAAGAGAGGAAAAAAGTGACGAACTAAAGATACGTAGACAAAGGAAAAGGAAGGGAGAGAGGGAGAATGCAATGGGGACTGAAATAAAGACTGGTGTAATGAGAAAGAGTGAGAGACAGAAAAAGCAGAAAGGAAATTGATAGGAAACAGGAAAGAAAAAAAAGGAGTGGGAAAGGAGAGGCAGAGAGGGGTGAAAGAGAAGTGTGTAATGAATGAAGCAGGATGGGAAATAAACGAGAAAAACGGACATATAAAACGAACACAGGGATATGTTGTGCCGAATAGGTAAAACCTCCGATCTGGGCTTAAATAGCAACGCTCTTCTTGCCGAACAAGGCAAGCGAAAATTTGTGTATGCAATAATTTTGCAAAAATCATTAATTTCATTGTGTTTGTTTATTGTTAAATTAGTGCAAAATTATCTAAAGTATATTTAGTTGGATTAGGCTAAATTAAATTGCGTTTATTATAATAAGGTTAGGTAAGTTTTTTAAGGTTCTTTTGGTACAGAATTATTAATTTTTACATTAACAGTAATAAAAAATGTATGTTTAAACGTATAATAAAAATTTTTAGAAAGGACTTAATTTTAAATGAGTTTTTGCTAATTGACCAATTTTACTTATTCGGCACGACATATATATATATATATATATATATATATGTCGTGCCGAATATGTAAAACTGGTCAATTAGCAAGAACTCATTTAAAGTTAAGTCATTTCTAAAATTTTCTCTTATACGTTTAAAGATATATTTTTTTCATTAATGTTAATGTAAAAATTTATAATTTTGCACCAAAAGAATCTTAGAAAACTTACCTAACCTTATTATAACAAGAACAATTTATTTTAGCCTAACCCAACTAAATATATGTTAGATTTTTTTACAATAATTTAATACTAAACAAACACAGTGAAATATATTTTTTTCGTTAGATTCAGAATGATTTTGGCGAAATTATTGCATACACAAATTTTCACTTGTCCTATATGGCAAGATGAGCGTTGCTATTTAAGCCAAGATCGCAAGTTCTGCCTATTCGGCACGACATATATATATATATATATATATATATATATATATATATATATATATATATATATATATATATATATATATATATATATATATATATATATATAGTAAAATTCCAAGCGCTTTCGCGACTACTCACATTATCAAGGAACAATGAAAGTAATACATCAAAGGAAGGTATTCAAAGGGTTTAGACCACACCTCACAGTCACATCCCACAGCAAAGAAAATGTGAGGTGTTGCTTTGTTGTGGGATATGATAGTGAGGTGTGGTCTAGACCCTTTAAATACCTTCCTTTGATGTATTACTTTCATAGTTCCTTGACAATGTGAGTAGTCACGAAAGCTCTTGGAATTTCACTGCTCTTTCACAGTGGTTGTTTTGCACATTTTAAAATCACCTGTTTACTGTGATCTTATTGCATATATATATGTATATATATATATATATATATATATATATATATATATATATATATATATATATATATATATATATATATATATAGAGAGAGAGAGAGAGAGAGAGAGAGAGAGAGAGTAAAAACGCAGAGAAAAAATGTGGATTTACCACATTTAAATTCTCTTCAGTAACAATGCTCGTGAACTTAAGTGTAAGTAATTTCCGAGTAACCACAAAGCCAGTGGCAGGAACAGCGGCGATATTAAAAGCAATAGCATCAGCGGCAACAGCTGCAGCAACAGAACTTCGACAGCCATACTATTAGAAGGAAGAGGAGCAGCGGCAATAGTATTAAAGGAATCAACTGCAGTAGAAATAGAGGTAGAAAAAACAGCACAATCATTAGCAGAATCTGTAATATGAACAGCAGCAGGAGCAGAGGTAGCGGCAGCATCAACAACAGCAGCAGCAGACGGGACAACTTCTATGGCAGCACGAGCTAAAGGAGCAGTAGGAGAAAGAGGAGCAGCATTATCAACAGTGACAGCAGCAGAAGCAACATCATCAGCAGCAGGAGCAAGAAAGGTAGCAGCAACAACAGCATCAAGATAGTAACCTCATTATCACAAATATTAAAACTCCAGGGAAGCATTTGTGTTCATACATAACTTTAAAGGTCGCTAACCCGCCTTATAAATTAACACTGGAGGTTTAACCCGAGAGCACAACCCTGGAGATTTAACATCATCATATGAATACTATACAAGAAGATTAACAATGACACAAGAACACAACACTAGAAGATTAATAACATCACCAGAACACAGCATTGGAAGTTTAACAACACCAGAACACAACACTAGAAGATTAAGAATAAAACAGGAACAACACACTGGAAGATTAACAATAACACAACACTGGAAGTTTAACAGTATCACCAGAACACAACACTGAAAGTTACTCGTTTATACAGTTATACTGAACTTTGTAATCTGTCCATAACATAATAATGATTTTTTGTAAACTACTGGTTTGACATTATTGATTTTGTAAACTGTTTATTAGATATTACTGATTTTTGTAAATTGTTGACTAGATATTACTGAATTTAAAACAAATAGTAATTACATGATTTTAATTTTTGTAAAATGTTGATTAGATATTACGATTTTTGTAAATTATTGATTATATACTAAATAATTGCATATTACTGCTTCTTGTTTCACGTCCGTGATTTTGATTGTGAAAAATTATACTGTTTGTCCGTAGATTTACTTTCTCCTTCATTGTAACCTGAAGAGCAAATATTACGGTTAGGAATAATTTTCACAATTGACTTTCACTTTTCATCTATATAATCACAATAGTTGTCTTGTGGTATTACTGGAATATTCATTATATTTCCCTTATAACTGAAGTAATGATAAAGACAGTAATATTACTGATAAGATCATGATACGTTTCATTATCGTTAATCTCATTATTATTGTCTTTGTTCAATAAACAGAGAAATACTCAACGAAGGAGAAAACATGTAAGAAAATATTTAATCTTACCAAGTTCACATTTTTCAGGACACCAGCAAGTTGTAGAAGAGAAAATAACTATTGAGGAGCAAGGTGAAGTGGTGTGTGTCATGTCTCAGCCTAGAGTATCATGTTTATTCATATTCAGCTTCATGTTACTCTTAATGTTAATGTTTTGTTAGAACCTTTAAATAATGAATGATTGAGTTCTTGTATAATTTATGTTTACTGACTTCATCCTCAGGCCTTTAGTTATTGTTTGTTTGTGAGACATTCCTTGTCATGTGAATGTATATGTATGTATGTAATGCAATCAGATTATCTTAACAATGGAGAGCTCTAGAGCTCTAGATTTTTTTGCAGTCTCGTACGTCGCCAGGAGCTATGCAATGGTGAATGAGAGCTACAGATACGATGGGAAATTCTTTGAGGCAAAGCAGAAAGTATATATATATATATATATATATATATATATATATATATATATATATATATATATATATATATATATATATATATATATATATATATATATATATATATGAGATGAACCACATTCACAACAGTCAACACTAATACCATCAGTATTAAATTTCAGAATGAGATAGATGCACAACAACAGTAATAATGAAAGTATTGACGACAACAACAATGATAACATGAGCAGTGACCTTCACACGATAATAACAATAAAAGCAGTAATCACACAAGTCGAAAAATAAAAATATATTTACAAAAATTTGTTTTTTTTGACGTGTCTCGTTTATCCCAATATTTTTTTTGGTATGTACAACCATCTTTCATTCGCTTATTAATATTTTTAACTTATATAATTAACGTCACTGTAACATTTAAACAAGTTAATTTGCGTTAAAAATGATTAACTGTTTGTATTTTACTGCAAAACGCTTCAAAAAAAAATGTAATATAATAAATAGAAAAATTAATTTGTATTACTTTCCGTATTATATACCGTCCAACTGGACAGCCAAGCGGAAATGGTGTGATGGTAATGGTGTGGAGGTGATGGTGGTAGCTGTAGTGGTAGTGTAGGAATGTTGAGGTAGTAGTGGTGGTGTGGTGGTTGTGATGGAGTATTACTGGTGGTGTGGTGATAGTGGTGGTTTAGTGGCAGTGATAGTGAGGTCGTAGTGATGGTATGTTGGTAGGAATGTTTTTTTTTTTGGTAATAATAGTGCTTAGGTTACGAAGGTGTATATAGAGTGGTGGTAGTGGTGTGGTGTGGATGGTGGTGAGTTGGTGGTGGTGTGGTGAGAATGATGGTAGCGATGGTGGGGACTGTGATTATGGCTGTGAAAGTTAAATGATCTCAAAAATCAGTGTATAAATTATTCATAAACGCATTGAATAGTTTATAAACGCAGTTGAGAGTGCGTCTCCACCCATGGGTTGGCAGGTTTCATTCATCGTACAAGTTGCTCATCTGGCATATAAAAATATGTTTTCCTTCTTGTTCCATCTACCCTCCCATCATCTCATTCGTTGTTCCTGCCATTTAACTGATTTCTACTTTCTCCTTCTCAGCATTTCCATTGATTATGACTTTCTTCACTACAAGGACTGTGACCACCACCATGCCAGTGGCTGAGGCTGTCACTGGCACACACACACGTACCTATTTCTGAATGTAAGTTCTCATTGATTCTAATACAGCATAAATGAAATTTACATCCACTCCGAGTCTTCACTCGAGTTTTTCAGCGGCCTTTTGAAACCGATTCCATTTTTGTTCACTCTTTTTTCCCCTCACAGACGTTTATACATTGAGCGGGATTCGAATCTCCACTCTGCTCTTGCGACAACACAAGCTATTGGAACCTCTTTTATACCGTGCTTACCTGATACGCTTAATGCTTCTCTGGTTATTGTTAATTTGCCTTTGTAAACACTGCTACGTTGGCTCTGTTGATGCGTTTGTTTGCGATTTTGAGTGTTTTATTGTTGCGGTATTAATGTAGAGGTTTTGTTAAAAATGTTAATCTGAGTCTCTCTTTTCCTCGCCCTGATGTCTGAGTGTCACTACCTTGCCCTGAGCTCTGAGTGTCTCTACCTCTCGCTGAGCTCTGAGTGTCCCTTCCTCTCCCTGAGCTCTGAGTGTCCCTTCCTCTCCCTGAGCTCTGAGTGTCCCTTCCTCTCCCTGAGCTCTGAGTGTCCCTTCCTCTCCCTGAGCTCTGAGTGTCCCTTCCTCTCCCTGAGCTCTGAGTGTCCCTTCCTCTCCCTGAACTCTGAGTGTCCCTTCCTCGCTCTGAGTTCTGAGTGTTTCTACCTCGCCTTAAGCTCTGAGCGTGTCTGCTTCGCCCTGAGCTCTGAGTGTCCCTTCCTCTCCCTGAGCTCTGAGTGTCCCTTCCTCTCCCTGAGCTCTTAGTGTCCCTCTCCCTGATCTCTGAGTGTCCCTTCCTCTCCCTGAGCTCTGAGTGTCCCTTCCTCTCCCTGAGCTATGAGTGTCCCTTCCTCTCCCTGAGCTCTGAGTGTCCCTTCCTCTCCCTGAGCTCTGAGTGTCCCCTCCTCTCCCTGAGCTCTGAGTGTCCCTTCCTCTCCCTGAGCTCTGAGTGTCCCCTCCTCTCCCTGAGCTCTGAGTGTCCCTTCCTCTCCCTGAGCTCTGAGTGTCCCTTCCTCTCCCTGAGCTCTGAGTGTCCCTTCCTCTCGCTGAGCTCTGAGTGTCCCTTCCTCTCCCTCAGCTCTGAGTGTCCCTTCCTCTCCCTGAGCTCTGAGTGTCCCTTCCTCTCCCTGAGCTCTGAGTGTCCCTTCCTCTCCCTCAGCTCTGAGTGTCCCTTCCTCTCCCTGAGCTCTGAGTGTCCCTTCCTCTCCCTGAGCTCTGAGTGTTCCTTCCTCTCCCTGAGCTCTGAGTGTTCCTTCCTCTCCCTGAGCTCTGAGTGTCCCTTCCTCTCCCTGAGCTCTGAGTGTCCCTTCCTCTCCCTGAGCTCTGAGTGTCCCTTCCTCTCCCTGAGCTCTGAGTGTCCCTTGCTCTCCCTGAGCTCTGAGTGTCCCTTCCTCTCCCTGAGCTCTGAGTGTCCCTTCCTCTCCCTGAGCTCTGAGTGTCCCTTCCTCTCCCTGAGCTCTGATTGTCCCTTCCTCTCCCAGAGCTCTGAGTGTCCCTTCCTCTCCCTGAGCTCTGAGTGTCCCTTCCTCTCCCTGAGCTCTGAGTGTCCCTTCCTCTCCCTGAGCTCTGAGTGTCCCTTCCTCTCCCTGAGCTCTGAGTGTCTCTTCCTCTCCCTGAGCTCTGAGTGTCCCTTCCTCTCCCTGAGCTCTGAGTGTCCCTTCCTCTCCCTGAGCTCTGAGTGTCCCTTCCTCTCCCTGAGCTCTGAGTGTCCCTTCCTCTCCCTAAGCTCTGAGTGTCCCTTCCTCTCCCTGAGCTCTGAGTGTCCCTTCCTCTCCCTAAGCTATTATTTTATTTCTCTCGCCCTGTGATAGAATGTCAAATCCACTCCCTTACTCTGAGTGTCTCTACCTCATCCAGAATGTCTCCCTCCTCGCCCTGAGTGTCTACCTTCCTCACCCTAAGTGTCTCTCTCCCTCTCCGTGAGTGTGTCTTTCCTTCTTCCTGAGTGTGTCTCTCCCTTTCCCCGAGTGTCACTCTCCCTGAGTGTCTTTCTCTCCCTGAGTGTCACTCTCCCTCTCCCTGAGTGTCACTCTCCCTCACCCTGAGTGTCTCTCTCCTTCTTGAAAATCTCTCCTTCTTCCAAAGTGTCCTTCTCCCTGAGTGTCCCTCTCCCTGAGTGTCTCCCTGAGTGTCCCTCTCCATGAGTGTCTACCTGAGTGTCTCCCTGAGTGTCCCTCTCCCTGAGTTTCTCCCTGAGTGCCCCTCTCCATGAGTGTCTACCTGAGTGTCTCCCTGAGTGTCACTCTCCTCTCTGAAACTCTCTCCTCCCTGAGTGTACCTCACCCTGAGTGTCTCCCTGAGTGTCGCTCTTCTTGAGTATCTCCCTGAGTGTCCCCCTAAGTGTCCTTCTCCCTGAGTGTCTCCCTGAGTGTCCCTCTCCCTGAGTGTCTCCCTGAGTGTCCCTCTCCCTGAGTGTCTCTCTGAGTGTCGCTCTTCTTGAGCATCTCCCTGAGTGTCTCCCTGAGTGTCTCTCTCCCTGAGTGTCCCTCTCCCTGAGTGTCTCCCTGAGTGTCCCTCTCCCTGAGTGTCCCTCTCCCTGAGTGTCTCCCTGAGTGTCCCTCTTCCTGAGTGTCTCTCTGAGTGTCGCTCTTCTTGAGCATCTCCCTGAGTGTCTCCCTTAGTGTCCCTCTCCCTGAGTGTCTCCCTGAGTGTCCCTCTCCCTGAGTGTCCCTCTCCCTGAGTGTCTCCCTGAGTGTCCCTCTCCCTAAGTGTCCCTCTCCCTGAGTGTTTCCCTGAGTGTCCCTCTCCATAAGTGTCCCTCTCCCTGAGTATCTCCCTGAGTGTTTCCCTGAGCGTCCCTCTCCCTGAGTGTCTCCCTGAGTGTCCCTCTCCCTGAGTGTCTCCCTGAGTGTCTCCCTGAGTGTCCCTCTCCCTGAGTGTCTCTCTGATGTGTCTCTCTCCCTGAGTGTCTCTCTCCCTGAGTGTCCCTCTCCCTGAGTGTCCCTCTCCCTGAGTGTTTCCCTGAGTGTCCCTCTCCCTGAGTGTTTCCCTGTGTGTCCCTCTCCCTGAGTGTCTCTCTAAGTGTCCCTCTCCCTGAGTGTCTCCCTGAGTGTCTCCCTGAGTGTCCCTCTCCCTGAGTGTCCCTCTCCCTGAGTGTCTCTCTGAGTGTCGCTCTTCTTGAGCATCTCCCCGAGTGTCTCCCTGAGTGTCTCTCTCCCTGAGTGTCCCTCTCCCTGAGTGTCCCTCTCCCTGAGTGTCTCCCTGAGTGTCCCTTTCCCTGAGTGTCTCTCTCCCTGAGTGTCCCTCTCCCTGAGTGTCCCTCTCCCTGAGTGTCTCCCTGAGTGTCCCTTTCCCTGAGTGTCTCTCTGAGTGTCGCTCTTCTTGAGCATCTCCCTGAGTGTCTCCCTTAGTGTCCCTCTCCCTGAGTGTCCCTCTCCCTGAGTGTCCCTCTCCCTGAGTGTCTCCCTGAGTGTCCCTCTCCCTAAGTGTCCCTCTCCCTGAGTGTTTCCCTGAGTGTCCCTCTCCATAAGTGTCCCTCTCCCTGAGTATCTCCCTGAGTGTTTCCCTGAGTGTCCCTCTCCCTGAGTGTCTCCCTGAGTGTCCCTCTCCCTGAGTGTCTCCCTGAGTGTCTCCCTGAGTGTCCCTCTCCCTGAGTGTCTCCCTGAGTGTCCCTCTCCCTGAGTGTCTCCCTGAGTGTCTCCCTGAGTGTCCCTCTCCCTGAGTGTCTCCCTGAGTGTCCCTCTCCCTGAGTGTTTCCCTGAGTGTCCCTCTCCCTGAGTGTCTCCCTGAGTGTCTCCCTGAGTGTCCCTCTCCCTGAGTATCTCCCTGAGTATCTCCCTGAGTGTTTCCCTGAGTGTCTCCCTGAGTGTCTCCCTGAGTGTCCCTCTCCCTGAGTGTTTCCCTGAGTGTCCATCTCCATAAGTGTCCCTCTCCCTGAGTATCTCCCTGAGTGTTTCCCTGAGTGTCCCTCTCCCTGAGTGTCTCCCTGAGTGTCCCTCTCCCTGTGTTCTGAGGGAGTGACCCAGAATATTTTCATTCACAGATTCATTATCCACAAACATCTTAAACTTATTCATGTTATTCATACAAACTTTGCTGGAATATTTTTTTCTGGAACAACTTTGTGAAGGGAAGTAAAGTTGTGGGTGAGGGGAAGGTGAGGGAGAATGAGGGGAAGAAGAGGGGTGATGAAGGGAGGGAAGGGTAGGAGGGAGTAGAGGGAGAGTTGGAGGGGGAGGAGAGGAAGGAGGGGATAGAGGTTTAAATGGTGGTAGGAGTGTTTAATTTGCCTAATGGAAGTGTGGGCGCTAACCAATGGCAAGATAGGGAGGGGATGGAGAAGGGAGGGAGGGAGGTAGGAGGGAGACAAAGAGAGGCTATAGGGAATGAGGGAAGGAGGAAGCGAAAAGAGGGAGGGAGGGAGGATGGAGGGGATGAACGGTTCATGTGACGGGGGGTAAGGTTGAAGCCAGGGAGGCTGGAGGGAGAGAGGAGGAAGAAATAAGGGAGAAAGGAGGGAGGGATGCATGGGGAAGGGAAGAGGAGGAAAGGATAAGTTAGTGTGTGTGTGTATGTGTGTGTGTGTGTGTGTGTGTGTGTGTGTGTGTGTGTGTGTGTGTGTGTGTGTGTGTGTGTGTGTGTCATTCATACGTTAAGAAAAAATAACCTCAAAATAAATATTATCAATAGTACTAATCAGAGTGTTAGATGGAGAGACCGTTAGGTTTGATCCAAGGAAGAGAATGATAGCTCTAGGTCCTTCAAGGTTCCTTCCACCTTGAATGGATTATATTAAAAAGCGTAAATATACGAAACAAGATAAACCAAAGGATGCATACAACAACTGAAAAATATAGAATATACATAAAGGTTAATGTTACTAAAAATAATATGAGAGGATCAGAAGATAACTACAAGTGTATGTAGGAAAGTAAGATAAAGTAAGCAAGTAGGAAAATATAAGATAAAGTAAGCAAGTAGGAAAGTATAAGATAAAGTAAGCAAGTAGGAAAGTATAAGATAAAGTAAGCAAGTAGGAAAGTATAAGATAAAGTAAGCAAGTAGGAAAGTATAAGATAAAGTAAGCAAGTAGGAAAGTATAAGATAAAGTAAGCAAGTAGGAAAGTATAAGATAAAGTAAGCAAGTAGAAAAGTATAAGATAAAGTAAGCAAGTAGGAAAGTATAAGATAAAGTAAGCAAGTAGGAAAGTATAAGATAAAGTAAGCAAGTAGGAAAGTATAAGATAAAGTAAGCAAGTAGGAAAGTATAAGATAAAGTAAGCAAGTAGGAAAGTATAAGATAAAGTAAGCAAGTAGGAAAGTATAAGATAAAGTAAGCAAGTAGGAAAGTATAAGATAAAGTAAGCAAGTAGGAAAGTATAAGATAAAGTAAGCAAGTAGGAAAGTATAAGATAAAGTAAGCAAGTAGGAAAGTATAAGATAAAGTAAGCAAGTAATATAGTATAAGATAAAGTAAGGAAGTAGGAAAGTATAAGATAAAGTAAGCAAGTAGGAAAGTATAAGATAAAGTAAGCAAGTAGGAAAGTATAAGATAAAGTAAGCAAGTAGGAAAGTATAAGATAAAGTAAGCAAGTAATATAGTATAAGATAAAGTAAGGAAGTAGGAAAGTATAAGATAAAGTAAGCAAGTAGGATAGTATAAGATAAAGTAAGGGAGTAGGAAAGTATAAGATAAAGTAAGCAAGTAGGATAGTATAAGATAAAGTAAGCAAGTAGGATAGTATAAGATAAAGTAAGCAAGTAGGATAGTATAAGATAAAGTAAGGAAGTAGCAAAGTATAAGATAAAGTAAGCAAATAGGAAAGTATAAGATAAAGTAAGCAAGTAGGATAGTATAAGATAAAGTAAGCAAGTAGGAAAGTATAAGATAAAGTAAGCAAGTAGGAAAGTATAAGATAAAGTGAGGAAGTAGCAAAGTATAAGATAAAGTAAGCAAGTAGGAAAGTATAAGATAAAGTAAGCAAGTAGGAAAGTATAAGATAAAGTAAGCAAGTAGGAAAGTATAAGATAAAGTAAGCAAGAAGGATAGTATAAGATAAAGTAAGCAAGTAGGAAAGTATAAGATAAAGTAAGCAAGAAGGATAGTATAAGATAAAGTAAGCAAGTAGGAAAGTATAAGATAAAGTAAGCAAGTAATATAGTATAAGATAAAGTAAGGAAGTAGGAAAGTATAAGTAAGCAAGTAGGATAGTAAGATAAAGTAAGGAGTAGGAAAGTATAAGATAAAGTTAGCAAGTAGCATAGTATAAGATAAAGTAAGCAAGTAGGATAGTATAAGATAAAGTAAGGAAGTAGGAAAGTATAAGATAAAGTAAGCAAGTAGGAAAGTATAAGATAAAGTAAGCAAGTAGGAAAGTATAAGATAAAGTAAGCAAGTAGGAAAGTATAAGATAAAGTAAGCAAGTAGGAAAGTATAAGATAAAGTAAGCAAGTAGGATAGTATAAGATAAAGTAAGCAAGTAGGAAAGTATAAGATAAAGTAAGCAAGTAGGAAAGTATAAGATAAAGTAAGCAAGTAGGAAAGTATAAGATAAAGTAAGCAAGTAGGAAAGTATAAGATAAAGTAAGCAAGAAGGATAGTATAAGATAAAGTAAGGGAGTAGGAAGTAGGAAAGTATAAGATAAAGTAAGCAAGTAGGAAATAAGTATAAGATAAAGTAAGCAAGTAGGAAAGTATAAGATAAAGTAAGCAAGTAGGAAAGTATAAGATAAAGTAAAGTAGCAAGTATAAGATAAAGTAAGCAAGTAGGAAAGTATAAGATAAAGTAAGCAAGAAGGATAGTATAAGATAAAGTAAGCAAGTAGGATAGTATAAGATAAAGTAAGGAAGTAGGAAAGTATAAGATAAAGTAAGCAAGTAGGATAGTATAAGATAAAGTAAGCAAGTAGGATAGTATAAGATAAAGTAAGGAAGTAGCAAAGTATAAGATAAAGTAAGCAAATAGGAAAGTATAAGATAAAGTAAGCAAATAGAATAGTATAAGTTGAAGTAAGGAAGTAGGAAAGTATAAGATAAAGTGAGGAAGTAGCAAAGTATAAGATAAAGTAAGCAAGTAGGATAGTATAAGATAAAGTAAGCAAGAAGGATAGTATAAGATAAAGTAAGCAAGAAGGATAGTATAAGATAAAGTGAGGAAGTAGGAAAGTATAAGATAAAGTAAGCAAGTAGGAAAGTATAAGATAAAGTAAGCAAGTAGGAAAGTATAAGATAAAGTAAGCAAGAAGGATAGTATAAGATAAAGTAAGCAAGTAGGAAAGTATAAGATAAAGTAAGCAAGAAGGATAGTATAAGATAAAGTAAGCAAGTAGGAAAGTATAAGATAAAGTAAGCAAGTAGGATAGTATAAGATAAAGTAAGCAAGAAGGATAGTATAAGATAAAGTAAGCAAGTAGGAAAGTATAAGATAAAGTAAGCAAGAAGGATAGTATAAGATAAAGTATAAAAGTATAAGATAAAGTAAGCAAGTAGGATAAAGTAAGCAAGAAGGATAGTATAAGATAAAGTAAGCAAGAAGGATAATAAGATAAAGTAAGCAAGTAGGAAAGTATAAGATAAAGTAAGCAAGAAGGATAGTATAAGATAAAGTAAGCAAGTAGGAAAGTATAAGATAAAGTAAGCAAGAAGGATAGTATAAGATAAAGTAAGCAAGAAGGATAGTATAAGATAAAGTAAGCAAGAAGGATAGTATAAGATAAAGTAAGCAAGTAGGAAAGTATAAGATAAAGTAAGCAAGTAATATAGTATAAGATAAAGTAAGGAAGTAGGAAAGTATAAGATAAAGTAAGCAAGTAGGAAAGTATAAGATAAAGTAAGCAAGTAGGAAAGTATAAGATAAAGTAAGCAAGTAGGAAAGTATAAGATAAAGTAAGCAAGTAGGAAAGTATAAGATAAAATAAGCAAGTAATATAGTATAAGATAAAGTAAGCAAGAAGGATAGTATAAGATAAAGTAAGCAAGTAGGAAAGTATAAGATAAAGTAAGCAAGAAGGATAGTATAAGATAAAGTAAGCAAGAAGGATAGTATAAGATAAAGTAAGCAAGAAGGATAGTATAAGATAAAGTAAGCAAGTAGGAAAGTATAAGATAAAGTAAGCAAGTAATATAGTATAAGATAAAGTAAGGAAGTAGGAAAGTATAAGATAAAGTAAGCAAGTAGGAAAGTATAAGATAAAGTAAGCAAGTAGGAAAGTATAAGATAAAGTAAGCAAGTAGGAAAGTATAAGATAAAGTAAGCAAGTAGGAAAGTATAAGATAAAGTAAGCAAGTAATATAGTATAAGATAAAGTAAGGAAGTAGGAAAGTATAAGATAAAGTAAGCAAGTAGGATAGTATAAGATAAAGTAAGGGAGTAGGAAAGTATAAGATAAAGTAAGCAAGTAGGATAGTATAAGATAAAGTAAGCAAGTAGGATAGTATAAGATAAAGTAAGCAAGTAGGATAGTATAAGATAAAGTAAGGAAGTAGCAAAGTATAAGATAAAGTAAGCAAATAGGAAAGTATAAGATAAAGTAAGCAAGTAGGATAGTATAAGATAAAGTAAGCAAGTAGGAAAGTATAAGATAAAGTAAGCAAGTAGGAAAGTATAAGATAAAGTGAGGAAGTAGCAAAGTATAAGATAAAGTAAGCAAGTAGGAAAGTATAAGATAAAGTAAGCAAGTAGGAAAGTATAAGATAAAGTAAGCAAGTAGGAAAGTATAAGATAAAGTAAGCAAGAAGGATAGTATAAGATAAAGTAAGCAAGTAGGAAAGTATAAGATAAAGTAAGCAAGTAGGATAGTATAAGATAAAGTAAGCAAGAAGGATAGTATAAGATAAAGTAAGCAAGAAGGATAGTATAAGATAAAGTAAGCAAGTAGGAAAGTATAAGATAAAGTAAGCAAGTAGGAAAGTATAAGATAAAGTAAGCAAGAAGGATAGTATAAGATAAAGTAAGCAAGTAGGAAAGTATAAGATAAAGTAAGCAAGTAGGAAAGTATAAGATAAAGTAAGCAAGAAGGATAGTATAAGATAAAGTAAGCAAGAAGGATAGTATAAGATAAAGTAAGCAAGTAGGAAAGTATAAGATAAAGTAAGCAAGAAGGATAGTATAAGATAAAGTAAGCAAGAAGGATAGTATAAGATAAAGTAAGCAAGTAGGAAAGTATAAGATAAAGTAAGCAAGTAATATAGTATAAGATAAAGTAAGGAAGTAGGAAAGTATAAGATAAAGTAAGCAAGTAGGAAAGTATAAGATAAAGTAAGCAAGTAGGATAGTATAAGATAAAGTAAGCAAGTAGGAAAGTATAAGATAAAGTAAGCAAGTAGGAAAGTATAAGATAAAGTAAGCAAGAAGGATAGTATAAGATAAAGTAAGCAAGTAGGAAAGTATAAGATAAAGTAAGCAAGTAGGAAAGTATAAGATAAAGTAAGCAAGTAGGAAAGTATAAGATAAAGTAAGCAAGTAGGAAAGTATAAGATAAAGTAAGCAAGTAGGAAAGTATAAGATAAAGTAAGCAAGTAATATAGTATAAGATAAAGTAAGGAAGTAGGAAAGTATAAGATAAAGTAAGCAAGTAGGAAAGTATAAGATAAAGTAAGCAAGTAGGAAAGTATAAGATAAAGTAAGCAAGTAGGAAAGTATAAGATAAAGTAAGCAAGTAATATAGTATAAGATAAAGTAAGGAAGTAGGAAAGTATAAGATAAAGTAAGCAAGTAGGAAAGTATAAGATAAAGTAAGCAAGTAGGAAAGTATAAGATAAAGTAAGCAAGTAGGAAAGTATAAGATAAAGTAAGCAAGTAGGAAAGTATAAGATAAAGTAAGCAAGTAATATAGTATAAGATAAAGTAAGCAAGTAGGAAAGTATAAGATAAAGTAAGCAAGTAGGATAGTATAAGATAAAGTAAGGGAGTAGGAAAGTATAAGATAAAGTAAGCAAGTAGGATAGTATAAGATAAAGTAAGCAAGTAGGATAGTATAAGATAAAGTAAGCAAGTAGGATAGTATAAGATAAAGTAAGCAAGTAGGAAAGTATAAGATAAAGTAAGCAAGAAGGATAGTATAAGATAAAGTAAGCAAGTAGGAAAGTATAAGATAAAGTAAGCAAGTAGGAAAGTATAAGATAAAGTAAGCAAGTAGGAAAGTATAAGATAAAGTAAGCAAGTAAGATAGTTTAAGATAAAGTAAGCAAGTAGGATAGTAAAAGATAAAGTAAGCAAGTAAGATAGTATAGGATAAAGTAAGAAAGTAGGATAGTATAAGATAAAGTAAGTAAGTAGGATAGTAATAGATAAAGTAAGCAAGAAGGATAGTATAAGATAAAGTAAGCAAATAGGATAGTATAAGATAAAGTAAGCAAATAGGATAGTATAAGATAAAGTAAGCAAGTAGGATAGTATAAGATAAAGTAAGCAAGTAGGATAGTATAAGACAAAGTAAGCAAGTAAGATAGCATAAGATAAAGTAAGCAAGTAAGATAGTATAAGATAAAGTAAGCAAGTAGGATAGTATAAGACAAAGTAAGCAAGTAAGATAGCATAAGATAAAGTAAGCAAGTAAGATAGTATAAGATAAAGTAAGCAAGTAGGATAGTATAAGATAAAGTAAGTAAGTAGGATAGTAATAGATAAAGTAAGCAAGAAGGATAGTATAAGATAAAGTAAGCAAATAGGATAGTATAAGATAAAGTAAGCAAATAGGATAGTATAAGATAAAGTAAGCAAGTAGGATAGTATAAGATAAAGTAAGCAAGTAGGATAGTATAAGATAAAGTAAGCAAGTAGGATAGTAATAGATAAAGTAAGCAAGAAGGATAGTATAAGATAAAGTAAGCAAATAGGATAGGATAAGATAAAGTAGGAAGGGTTGGAGGTAGGGGGTAAAGGAGGTTTTGTGTGCGAGGGGCTTGGACTTCCAGCAGGCATGCATGAGCGTGTTTGATAGGAGTGAATGGAGACAAATGGTTTTTAATACTTGACGTGCTGTTGGAGTGTGAGCAAAGTAACATTTATGAAGGGGTTCAGGGAAACCGGCAGGCCGGACTTGAGTCCTGGAGATGGGAAGTACAGTGTCTGCACTCTGAAGGAGGGGTGTTAATGTTGCAGTTTAAAAACTGTAGTGTAAAGCACCCTTCTGGCAAGACTGTGATGGAGTGAATGATGGTGAAAGTTTTTCTTTTTCGGGCCACCCTGCCTTGGTGGGAATCGGCCGGTGTGATAATAAAAAAAAAAATAAAAGATAAAGTAAGCAAGTAGGATAGTATAAGACAAAGTAAGCAAGTAAGATAGTATAAGATAAAGTAAGCAAGTAGGATAGTATAAGACAAAGTAAGCAAGTAAGATAGCATAAGATAAAGTAAACAAGTAAGATAGTATAAGATAAAGTAAGCAAGTAGGATAGTATAAGACAAAGTAAGCAAGTAAGATAGTATAAGACAAAGTAAGCAAGTAAGATAGTATAAGACAAAGTAAGCAAGTAAGATAGTATAAGATAAAGTAAGCAAGTAGGATAGTATAACACAAAGTAAGCAAGTAAGATAGTATAAGATAAAGTAAGCAAGGAGTGTGCCGTGCTGCTACCAGTATGAACAACAAAAGCCATAACTTTAGACTAGTTAAGAAACTAAGAAGTGAGCTTCACATATTAGTCACATTTACAGCTCTTCTAAGAACGAGTCAACTGTTAATTGATCTAGCTATAGTATTGTCATTTTTAATCATTAGAAGCGATTTTGGAAAATATTGAAATGTGAAGAGGAACAAATGAATGAAATGAAATTCAAGAAAAGGTGAAGTTTACCAGAATTGTTTCAAATATTAAGAAGTTAAACGATGCACGTCAACTAGCATTATATGGGATAGCAATTGTTTGAGCTCTAGTTCTGTAATCCAAAATTCTGTAGGTCATTGTAGAATAATGTAGGTCATTGTAGAATAATGTAGGTCATTGTAGAATAATGTAGGTCATTGTAGAATAATGTAGGTCATTGTAGAATAATGTAGGTCATTGTAGAATAATGTAGGTCATTGTAGAATAATGTAGGTCATTGTAAAATACTGTAGGTCATTGTAGAATAATGTAGGTCATTGTAGAATAATGTAGATCATTGTAGAATAATGTAGGTCATTGTAGAATAATGTAGGTCATTGTAAAATAATGTAGGTCATTGTAAAATAATGTAGGTCATCGTGAAATAATGTAGGTCATTGTGAAATAATGTAGGTCATTGTAAAATAATGTAGGTCATTGTAAAATAATATAGGTCATTGTAAAATAATGTAGGTCATTGTGAAATAATGTAGGTCATTGTAAAATAATGTAGGTCATTGTAAAATAATGTAGGTCATTGTAGAATAATGTAGGTCATTGTAGAATAATGTAGGTCATTGTAGAATAATGTAGGTCATTGTAGAATAATGTAGGTCATTGTAGAATAATGTAGGTCATTGTAAAATAATGTAGGTCATTGTAAAATAATGTAGGTCATTGTAAAATAATGTAGGTCATTGTAAAATAATGTAGGTCATTGTAGAATAATGTAGGTCATTGTAAAATACTGTAGGCCATTGTAGAATAATGTAGGTCATTGTAGAATAATGTAGGTCATTGTAGAATAATGTAGGTCATTGTAGAATAATGTAGGTCATTGTAGAATAATGTAGGTCAATGTAGAATAATGTAGGTCATTGTAGAATAATGAAGGTCATTGTAGAAAAATGTACGTCATTGTAAAATACTGTAGGTCATTGTAGAATAATGTAGGTCATTGTAGAATAATGTAGATCATTGTAGAATAATGTAGGTCATTGTAGAATAATGTAGGTCATTGTAAAATAATGTAGGTCATTGTAGAATAATGTAGGTCATTGTAGAATAATGTAGATCATTGTAGAATAATGTAGGTCATTGTAGAATAATGTAGGTCATTGTAGAATAATGTAGGTCATTGTAAAATACTGTAGGTCATTGTAGAATAATGTAGGTCATTGTAGAATAATGTAGATCATTGTAGAATAATGTAGGTCATTGTAGAATAATGTAGGTCATTGTAGAATAATGTAGGTCATTGTAGAATAATGTAGGTCATTGTAGAATAATGTAGGTCATTGTAGAATAATGTAGGTCATTGTGAAATAATGTAGGTCATTGTAAAATAATGTAGGTCATTGTGAAATAATGTAGGTCATTGTGAAATAATGTAGGTCATTGTAAAATAATGTAGGTCATTGTGAAATAATGTAGGTCATTGTAAAATAATGTAGGTCATTGTAAAATAATATAGGTCATTGTAAAATAATGTAGGTCATTGTGAAATAATGTAGGTCATTGTAAAATACTGTAGGTCATTGTAAAATAATGTAGGTCATCGTGAAATAATGTAGGTCATTGTAAAATAATGTAGGTCATTGTGAAATAATGTAGGTCATTGTAAAATAATGTAGGTCATTGTGAAATAATGTAGGTCATTGTAAAATAATGTAGGTCATCGTGAAATAATGTAGGTCATTGTAGAATAATGTAGGTCATTGTGAAATAATGTAGGTCATTGTGAAATAATGTAGGTCATTGTAAAATACTGTAGGTCATTGTAAAATAATGTAGGTCATCGTGAAATAATGTAGGTCATTGTGAAATAATGTAGGTCATTGTAAAATAATGTAGGTCATTGTGAAATAATGTATGTCATTGTAAAATAATGTAGGTCATTGTAGAATAATGTAGGTCATTGTGAAATAATGTAGGTCATTGTAAAATACTGTAGGTCATTGTAAAATAATGTAGGTCATTGTAAAATAATGTAGGTCATTGTAAAATAATGTAGGTCATCGTGAAATAATGTAGGTCATTGTGAAATAATGTAGGTCATTGTAAAATAATGTAGGTCATTGTAAAATAATGTAGGTCATTGTAAAATAATGTAGGTCATTGTGAAATAATGTAGGTCATTGTAAAATAATGTAGGTCATTGTAAAATAATGTAGGTCATTGTAGAATAATGTAGGTCATTGTGAAATAATGTAGGTCATTGTAAAATACTGTAGGTCATTGTAAAATACTGTAGGTCATTGTAAAATAATGTAGGTCATTGTAAAATAATGTAGGTCATTGTAGAATAATGTAGGTCATTGTAAAATACTGTAGGTCATTGTAAAATACTGTAGGTCATTGTAAAATACTGTAGGTCATTGTAAAATGAGTCAATTACAGGATACACACACACACACACACACACACACACACACACACACACAAACACAAACACACAAACACACAAACACACAGGGGCCAGGAGCTTGGACTCGACCCCTGCAACCTCAACTAGGTGAGTACACACACACACCTTTACCTTCGTGAAATAATGAAGAATAATTTGTCATAATATATCCTTATAAACAAACAATAATTGTATACAATTACAACAGTTGTTTAAGAGGACAAGCCATTATTCCTCACTATCCTCCCTTCACAACCCCTTCATGACAATTTTTCCCTCATGATTTTTTCCCTTTTCCTCATGGCTGCCTCTTTCCTCACCTCCCTTGTTTCTGTCCCCTCTTTCCCTAAAATTAACCACTCCAACACAACTGCCACTAATTGTAACTTGTGCAGAACCCCGACACAGAATACTGATGCCAGACTTCAAACCTGACATACCTGGCTTCTCTCAGGAATAAAGGTCACGCAACATAAGCAAGGAAAAAATTCTCAATGTCTATTGCTTGTTAATTTTTACATATTGAGGAAGTCTCCGTCTTAATTAACAGGCTAATAGCTCGCTGAAGAGGCACCAACGTGTTAAACTATCCAATAACCGATAAAGAAGATAATTTGTGAAGTGAAAATATTGTCTTATTAAAATATCCACTTAGATTAAATGTCATTTTATCAGAAAAAAAAAGAAACTGGGAAAACATTCACGTGAATTTCTAAGTGAGTTTTGTCAGTCAGAATGACTGAGTGTAATTTAGGTTTCTCGTTTACACTGAACTGTCGTTTTAGAAGACTAGATCTAGCGTACCTATCGTTGGTCTGGGTGGTGCTAGCACCAATAACCTGACTTTACTGAGTCATAAACCAGGAGGCCTGGTCTGTAACTACTACCTGGTCACAGACCGGGCCGCGGGGGCGTTGACCCCCGAAACTCTCTCCAGGTAAACTCCAGGTAAACTACCTACCAACAGGTATATAGTGCAATGTAGGCTACATATACAAGACGCTTAATGATAAATACTTCAGAGAGAAGGAAAGCTAATTTCATTCAATTTTCAACATCAAGGACCTAAGAAACAGCAAATTAAGAGCCAGGTATTCGTGCACTAATCCATCACTAACCAACGGACGAAGAAGCAGCAGTCAGCAGAAGGGAGAAAGAACCAGCAGACAGTGGAAGGGAGAATATACCATTAGTAAGTGGAAGGGAGAAAGTACTAATAGTCAGTGAAAGGAGAAAGAGCCAACAGTCAGTGGAAGGGAGAAAGAAGCATCAGTCGGTAGAAGGGAGAGAAAAACAGCAGTCAGTGAAAGGAAGAAAGAAGCTAAGACAGTGGAAAGGAGAAAGAAGCAGCAGTCAGTGAAAGGAAGAAAGAAACTAAGACAGTGGAATGGAGAAAGACGCAGCAGTCAGTGAAAGGAAGAAAGAAGCTAAGACAGTAGAAAGGAGAAAGAAGCAGCAGTCAGTGAAAGGAAGAAAGAAGCTAAGACAGTGGAAGGGAGAAAGACGCAGCAGTCAGTGAAAGGAAGAAAGAAGCTAAGACAGTGGAATGGAGAAAGACGCAGCAGTCAGTGAAAGGAAGAAAAAAGCTAAGACAGTGGAAAGGAGAAAGAAGCAGCAGTCAGTGAAAGGAAGAAAGAAGCTAAGACAGTGGAAGGGAGAAAGACGCAGCAGTCAGTGAAAGGAAGAAAGAAGCTAAGACAGTGGAAGGAAGAAAGAAGCAGCAGTCAGTGGAAGGGAGAACGAACCAGCATTCAATGGAAGGGAGAAAAAAGCAGCAGTCGGCGAGTCAGAGGGTGGGGCACCAATGGACTATGAAGTAACAATGAGGGAGAGATGGTGCCAACATCGGTGCCAACACTGACAACCACTGCCACACTGACAGCCACTGCCACACTGACAACCACTGCCACACTGACAGCCACTGCCACACTGACAGCCACTGTACCAGATACCACCACCAACCTGCATTCCTTGTTTTACCCCCATCTTTTTATTTCATTTATTTTGCACTATCTGACCTGTAATTGCGTCTTAATCGTTACGAAACACGCTGAGAGCGGCACGAATGTCGACTTTAAAATGTTGTAAGAGAAAATATTTCACGACTTCAAAACCTCCCACTGGAAACTGAGAACAAATGAAACAATAAACATTTATCGCCACAACAAAGACAAAACAATATTTATTAATTAGGAACCAAAACAATGGTGAGAAAAGTTTGTTGCAACATTAATTACACGCGCGTGCACACACACACACACACACACACTGCACACAACCGAGGAAGAAGTGAAGAGGCTTCTGAGTGAGCTAGATACCTCAAAGGCAATGGGGCCAGATAACATCTCCCCATGGGTATTGAGAGAGGGAGCAGAGGAGCTATGTGTACCCCTAACAACAATATTCAATACATCTATCGAAACAGGGAGATTGCCTGAGGCATGGAAGACAGCAAATGTAGTCCTAATCTTTAAAAAAGGAGACAGACATGAAGCATTAAACTACAGACCAGTGTCACTGACATGTATAGTATGCAAAATCATGGAGAAGATTATCAGGAGAAGAGTGGTGGAACACCTAGAAAGGAATGATCTCATCAACAGCAGCCAACATGGTTTCAGGGACGGGAAATCCTGTGTCACTAACCTACTGGAGTTCTATGACATGGTGACAGCAGTAAGACAAGAGAGAGAGGGGTGGGTGGATTGCATATTCTTGGACTGCAAGAAGGCTTTTGACACAGTTCCACACAAGAGATTGGTGCAAAAACTGGAGGACCAAGAAGGGATAACAGGGAAGACACTACAATGGATCAGGGAATACTTGTCAGGAAGACAGCAGCGAGTCATCGTACGTGGCGAGGTGTCAGAATGGGCACCTGTGACCAGCGGGGTCCCACAGGGGTCAGTCCTAGGACCAGTGCTGTTTCTGGTATTTGTGAACGACATGACGGAAGGATTAGACTCTGAGGTGTCCCTGTTTGCAGATGACGTGAAGTTGATGAGAAGAATTCACTCGATCGAAGACCAGGCAGAACTACAAAGGGATCTGGACAGGCAGCAGACCTGGTCCAGCAATTGGATCCTGGAGCTCAATACCACCAAGTGCAAAGTCATGAAGATTGGGGAAGGGCAAAGAAGACCGCAGACGGAAAACAGTCTAGGGGGCCAGAGACTACAAACCTCACTCAAGGAAAAAGATCTTGGGGTGAGTATAACACCAGGCACATCTCCTGAAGCGCACATCAACCAAATAACTGCTGCAGCATATGGGCGCCTAGCAAACCTCAGAACAACATTCCGACATCTTAATAAGGAATCGTTTAGGACCCTGTACACCGTGTACGTTAGGCCCATATTGGAGTATGCAGCACCAGTTTGGAACCCACACCTAGCCAAGCACGTAAAGAAACTAGAGAAAGTGCAAAGGTTTCCAACAAGACTAGTCCCAGAGCTAAGAGGTATGTCCTACGAGGAGAGGTTAAGGGAAATGAACCTGACGACACTGGAGGACAGGAGAGATAGGGGGGACATGATAACGACATACAAAATACTGAGAGGAATTGACAAGGTGGACAAAGACAGGATGTTCCAGAGATTGGACACAGTAACAAGGGGACACAGTTGGAAGTTGAAGACACAGATGAATCACAGGGATGTTAGGAAGCATTTCTTCAGCCACAGAGTAGTCAGTAAGTGGAATAGTTTGGGAAGCGATGTAGTGGAGGCAGGATCCATACACAGCTTTAAGCAAAGGTATGATAAAGCTCACGGCTCAGGGAGAGTGACCTAGTAGCGATCAGTGAAGAGGCGGAGCCAGGAGCTCGGACTCGACCCCCGCAACCTCAACTAGGTGAGTACACACACACACACGCACACACATGCACACACACACACACACACACACACGCACACACACACAAATATATATACATATATAAACACACATATATATATATATATATATATATATATATATATATATATATATATATATATATATATATATATATATATATATATATACATATATATATATATATAGTTCCTTGATAATGTGAGTAGTCACGAAAACGCTTGGAATTTCTCTATTCTTTCACAGTGGTTGTTTTGCATATATATATATATATATATATATATATATATATATATATATATATATATATATATATATATATATATATATATTATGTTGTAGGATCGAATCTTAGGTCCTGGCCCGGCCTCTCAATTTGGTCTGTGCGTATGTACTCACCTATTTGTTCTCACCTATTTGTGGTAGCAGGGGTCGAGTCATAGCTCCTGGCCCCGCCTCTTCACTGGTTACTACTGGATCCCCTCTCTCCTTGCTCCATGAGCTTTATCAAACCTTGTCTTAAAACTATGTATGGTTCCCGCCTCCACTACGTCACTTTCTAGGCTATTCCATTGCCTGACAACTCTATGACTGAAGAAATACTTCCTAACATCCCTTTGACTCAACTTTCAATTGTGACCTCTAGTTTCTGTGTCCCTTCTCTGGAACATCCTGTCTTTGTCCACCTTGTCTATTCCACGCAGTGTTTTATATGTCGTTATCATGTCTCCTCTGACCCTCCTGTCCTCCAGTGTCGTCAGGCCGATTTCCCTTAACCTTTCTTCATAGGACATTCCCCTTAACTCTGGAACTAACCTTGTCGCAAACCTTTGCACTTTCACTAATTTCTTGACGTGCTTGATCAAGTGCGGGTATCGGAACGCTGTTCTCAGGTTTGCCAGGCGCCCATATGCTGCAGCAGTTATCTGGTTGATGTGTGCTTCCTTTCTCCTTGTGCGATGTTTACAGTCTTTGGGCACCTAGCCTATACTCCGTCTGCTGTCTTCTGTGCCGTTCCCCGATCTTCATGAATTGCATTTGGCGGGGTTAAATTCGAGAAGCCAGTTGCTGGACCAGGTGTCCAGTCTGTCCAGGTCTCTTTGAAGTTCTGCCTGATCCTCATCTGATTTAATTCTCCTCATTAACTTCATATCATCTGCGAACAGGGACACTTCTACGTCTAACCCTTCCATCCCGTCATTCACATTTACCAAAAATAGCACTAGTCCTAGGACCGACCCCTGTTGGACCCCGCTCGTCACAGGTGCCCACTGTTATACCTCATCACCTACCATGACTCGTTGTTGCCTCCGTGTCAAGTATTCTCTGATCTATTGCAGTGCCCTTTCTGTTATATGCGCCTGATCCTCTAGCTTCTGCACTAATCTCTTGTGAGGAACTGTTTCCAAGGCCTTCTTGCAGTCCAAGAAAATGCAATCAGACCACCCCTCTCTCTCGTGTCTTCTGTTACTTTGTGTGTGTGTGTGTGTGTGTGTGTGTGTGTGTGTGTGTGTGTGTGTGTGTGTGTGTGAGGGAATGCGTACGTGCGTGCGCTGGAGGACCATTGTGCTAGTTTACGTACAGAAACTCTCTTGAACACTTTCCCTCATACACAAACGCTGAAACTATACCAACACACAATATATCGAGAACTACTCAACAAATATGTCAACATACAAGTTACACATGTATGGTGGGTGAGTTCAACTGACGTCCATTTTAAATGTGATAAAAAAAAAAAAACATGGAGTCTCCGTTATCAGTACAAAAACCCCGCACCAAATTACACTTGTGTTTATGACCCTCCATATATCTGACTTCACCTAGCTTTCCACAATTTCTCATTCATTGTGGCTATATTGCTTATTGCGCTCTCTCTCTCTCTCTCTCTCTCTCTCTCTCTCTCTCTCTCTCTCTCTCTCTCTCTCTCTCTCTCTCTCATACACACACACACACCTACCTCACCAATGAATACATAAATTATAGTTACCAATATACCATCTTCATTACTTTGTCTCTTGTCTTCCCTTTATGCCATCCTCTTCCGCCTAATTATTTCCCTCTTCCCCCACTTCTTTCCTCACCCTCCTTCCCTGTTTCCATTACCTTCTTATCTATCTACACTTCTATTTTCTACATTTTCTACTATCCTCTCTCTCTTTTCTTGAATCTCTCTTCCCTTCTTCCTCTGCTTTGTCACATAGCTTGACACTAACCACTTTACAGCGATATTTGCAATAGATTTTGTTTAGGTCATGTCTGAATGTACCTCTTGTTAATACAGCATGACCTGAAAAAACGATTATCAAATCTATTGCCTCTATTACAGTACAGTGGTCAAGTGCAGGACTAATACACACTTGTTCTATGGTTCAAATACAACTCAATACTTGAAAAGTATATATATGAGGTGGTTCGGACATGTAGAGAGAATGGAGCGAAACAGAGTGACTTCAAGAGTGTATCAGTCTGTAGTGGAAGGAAGGCGGGGTAGGGGTCGGCCTAGGGAAGGTTGGAGGGAGGGGGTAAAGGAGGTTTTGTGTGCGAGGGGCTTCGACTTCCAGCAGGCATGCGTGAGCGTGTTTGATAGGAGTGAATGGAGACAAATGGTTTTTAATATTTGACGTGCTGTTGGAGTGTGAGCAAAGTAACGTTTATGACGGGGTTCAGGGAAACCGGCAGGCCGGACTTGAGTCCTGGAGATGGGAAGTACAGTGCCTGCACTCTGAAGGAGGGGTGTTAATGTTGCAGTTTAAAAACTGTAGTGTAAAGCACCCTTCTGGCAAGACAGTGATGGAGTGAATGATGGTGAAAGTTTTTCTTTTTCGGGCCACCCTGCCTTGGTGGGAATCGGCCAGTGTGTTAATAATATATATATATATATATATATATATATATATATATATATATATATATATATATATATATATATATATATATATATATATATATATATATATATATATAAAGTCCTTCCGAGAAGCTTCGTGACGGAGCAGAAAGACGTCTTCAGGGATCGACTAAACTTGAAGATACCTCTGCCACAGTCGCAATAAAACATACAAAGGAAAACCTTCTCCAAGTTCCAGAGAGGTCTCAGGGCACAACAGACCCCGATAATGACCCCCTCCTTCCCTCTCTTCCTCCCTCTTCCCTTTCTTCCTCCCTCCCGAATTTCTTCGTCCTTCCCTACCTCCCTCCATTCCTACCTACTTCCCTCCCTCTCACTCTCTCTCTCTCTCATCCTTCTCTTTCTCATTCTCCTCCTTCCCTTTCTTTCCTTCTAACTTCACGATGGCCTAGATAAGGATTCCCATTCCAGCAGAGTCCCTCCAGCAGAGTCCCTCCAGCAGAGTCCCTCCAGCAGGATATCCTCCACAGGATAACAAAAAAAATAAAAACAAGCTCGAGGATCAAACCAAACCAATGATCAGGAAACATGTGAAAATGTTATTGTATTTCTTCCCTTGGAAGGACTGAAAGACAGGTTGGAAGGACTGAAAGACAGGTTGGAAGGACTGAAAGACAGGTTGGAAGGACTGAAAGACAGGTTGGAAGGACTGAAAGACAGGTTGGAAGGACTGAAACACAGGTTGGAAGGACTGAAAGACAGGTTGGAAGGACTGAAACACAGGTTGGAAGGACTGAAACACAGGTTGGAAGGTCTGAAACACAGGTTGGAAGGACTGAAACACAGGTTGGAAGGACTGAAACACAGGTTGGAAGGACTGAAACACAGGTTGGAAGGACTGAAACACAGGTTGGAAGGTCTGAAACACAGGTTGGAAGGACTGAAACACAGGTTGGAAGGACTGAAACACAGGTTGGAAGGACTGAAACACAGGTTGGAAGGTCTGAAACACAGGTTGGAAGGACTGAAACACAGGTTGGAAGGACTGAAACACAGGTTGGAAGGACTGAAACACAGGTTGGAAGGACTGAAAGACAGGTTGGAAGGACTGAAACACAGGTTGGAAGGACTGAAACACAGGTTGGAAGGTCTGAAACACAGGTTGGAAGGACTGAAACACAGGTTGGAAGGACTGAAACACAGGTTGGAAGGACTGAAAGACAGGTTGGAAGGACTGAAAGACAGGTTGGAAGGACTGAAACACAGGTTGGAAGGACTGAAACACAGGTTGGAAGGTCTGAAACACAGGTTGGAAGGACTGAAACACAGGTTGGAAGGACTGAAACACAGGTTGGAAGGACTGAAACACAGGTTGGAAGGACTGAAACACAGGTTGGAAGGACTGAAACACAGGTTGGAAGGAATGAAAGGCAGGTTGGAAGGAATGAAAGGCAGGTTGGAAGGAATGAAAGGCAGGTTGGAAGGAATGAAAGGCAGGTTGGAAGGAATGAAAGGCAGGTTGGAAGGAATGAAAGGCAGGTTGGAAGGAATGAAAGGCAGGTTGGAAGGAATGAAAGACAGGTTGGAAGGAATGAAAGGCAGGTTGGAAGGAATGAAAGGCAGGTTGGAAGGAATGAAAGACAGGTTGGAAGGAATGAAAGGCAGGTTGGAAGGAATGAAAGGCAGGTTGGAAGGAATGAAAGGTAGGTTGGAAGGGATAAACGAGGAAAGAGGTGGAAGAACAAAAAGACACAATACCGTGATTGGAACAAGTTTGGCCGAATCCAAGTCTTACCGAATCCAAGTCTGACCGAATCCAAGTCTGACCGAATACAAGTCTTACCGAATCCAAGTCTGACCGAATCCAAGTCTGACCGAAAAGTCAACATAAGTTTCAGTCTCCTACGTTCGTGTTATTTGAGGGAAGAGGTAATAAGAGGGTAGATAAAAGAAAAGGAAGCATGGATAGAACTGGAAAGGGATGAATAGGAAGACTGGGTAAGAGGGAGATGAGAGAAGGAAGGTGTAAAGAAGTTAAAAGAGCGTATCGGGGAGTGTATGTCGAGGGTGAAGATAAGAGAAAATGAAGGAAGGGAAAAGCGTGAGAGAGAGAGAGAGAGAGAGACAGAGAGAGAGAGAGAGAGAGAGAGAGAGAGAGAGAGAGAGAGAGAGAGAGAGAGAGAGAGAGAGAGAGAGAAACAAAGAGAGAGAGAGAGAGAGAGAGAGAGAGAGAGAGAGAGAGAGAGAGAGAGAGAGAGAGAGAGAGAGAGAGAGAGAGAGAGAGAGAGAGAGAGAGAGAGAGAGAGAGAGAGAGAGAGAGAGAGAGAGAGAGAGAGAGAGAGAGAGAGAGAGAGAGAGAGAGAGAGAGAGAGATTTTAGTTTGCTTGGTACCATTTGTCATGTCAAATGTTCGTAATGATTTTCTATTAACCCCAGTTCGATAGCCTCGGAAAATGTATGATAGCATTGTGTATCACTTTGTCTTCTGTGCTGTTATCTGTTGCGATACACATGTGTCTCTAAACTTCATATATCCATAACTACACCTACCAATACTATTTTAAAACCCTAATACAATGTTTAGCGACTCAGCAAATCTTAATAGCACGACAATGTTTATTATTTAACATAATTATATACAATTTTCACGAAATTAATTATTTTCATTAAATTTATATAAGTGAACGATGTCACCTTTTATTTAATATAATGTTCTTTCAATTAAACACTTTTTTTTTTTTTTGCCTGGTGGTTAACGCTCTCGCTTCACACGGTGAGGGCCTGGGTTCGATTCCCAGCCAGAGTAGAAACATTGGACGTGTTTCTTTCAACCTGTTGTCTATGTTCCCCATCAGTAAAATGGGTACCTGGGTGTTAGTCGACTGGTGTGGGTCGCATCCTGGGACACTGACCTAAGGAGGCCTGGTCACAGACCGGGCCGCGGGGGCGTTGACCCCCGGAACTCTCTCCAGGTAAACTCCAGGTAAACACGTTAATGAAGGTTCTTAGTATGTGACGTTGAACGTTGTTAAGAAAACAGAACTGATACTTATATGTTGTCCATGGAAAACAGATGATGATCGTAAGAGTCAATTGCAAGATATAAACAGAATCATTCATACCTCATCAAGTAATATTTTTGATGAAGAATTAGAAATATGTGCAACATCTGGGCGTCTTTATTGTTAACGTTTCGCCATCCAGCGTCTTTATCACAAATTGAAGGACGTAATTGAAAAATAGTAGTTAAAACAAGGCCTGGCGTAGTTTAAAACAAGACCTGGCGTAGTTTTAAACAAGACCTGGCGTAGTTTAAAACAAGACCTGGCGTAGTTTTAAACAAGACCTGGCGTAGTTTTAAACAAGACCTGGCGTAGTTTTAAACAAGACCTGACATAGTTTTAA
>NC_091295.1:62832977-62877977 GCF_038502225.1 Cherax quadricarinatus | reverse complement strand
CGCCTGACGTGGTTTACAACAGGAGGTCTTTCCTAGTTTACAGGTAAATGGGCAAAAGGTCGGTGCAGTGAAAGCACTGATATTACAAGGTCATAACTGCCGAGAACGGGAGACGCGCACGCACGCACGCACGCACGCACGCACGCACGCACGCTCTCACACACACACACACACACACACACACACACACACACACACACACACACACACACTTATTCAGTGATGGACAAACAGAACCAAGGGAAATGTGTGAAAAAAGAATAGTAAATCTGGAACAGAAGAAAATTATTATTGCTGAAGAAAGAGCTCCAAGCCAGAGAGGAAGTGAAAAGGCTGAGAATGTGGAGAAAATGAAGACAAAGACAGAAGGGGCAGTAATAATGTAAGAAGAGGAGCAGCAGAGGAACCATCAGTGGAGAGAGAGAAAAAAGTCATTAACAGAGATACTCTCTAGAGATAGGCGTAGAAGGTGGTACAAGAAACAGCAAAGGAACTGATGACGGACGAGAAGGTAATCTGGAGAGAAAGATAGTGATAAGAAGAAAGAGAACACTGATGATCAAAGGACCTGAGGAAACTGATATTGACGAGCCCTGAGAATGTAGCAGAAAATGAGTAAGAGTAGAGGAAAATTGAACAGATTACAACAGGTTTGAACAGCTGGTACCTATTCAGACTTCCTGTAACAAGTAGCTCGAGATAGAAGCTTGAGACAGAAAACCCTTATTATTATAATAATGTTTGAGATAAAGCTTTCTTGAGAAATGTAAGATCTCACTGTGTATACCTGGAGTGAGATAGAACAAAAATGGAGAGGAAGCAGTTGGGGGAAATGTAAACCATCATCAGTTACATGAAAGAGAAGCAAGAGCAAGAAACATCCAGTCTCCAGACCCCTCCTCTCATGGCTCACTGCTTGCCTATTTCTCAGCGGGCCTATTATCTCAAGGCCTACAACTTGCTCACAATAACAATTCCACACACTTCCCTCTCTTCCCCCTATCTATAAGAATAACCCTGACCTCTACTCCTGTAATAATGAACACACCAACTCCAGCCTCACCTCTCTCACCTTACATGAGCACGAAACAACTACCACAAAACAGAACAGAGTAAAAGAAAGCTCAGAAAATGGCGTACAAATGAAGATGGATTATCAGATAAGAGTGGTGAGTTTAAAGAACCGATAAAAGAGGCAACCCCATATATCGTGGCTATTATTATATCTGAAATAATAACATGCCATATTCCCATTAGGATAATAATGAGGAAAGAGGTAACAGTAATGTTTTATGAAGTTACAGGGTAAACAGAAGAGATGACTTCATATCACATTCAAGATTTGGGTACCCCAAATAGTAGGAGAGGTAATCTACAGCCCACATCTAGATGGATGGTGACTAAGACAGGAATACGCCAATAACAATAGAGTAATGGTTGATAGCACAGCAGAAGCAGCAAGAAGAACCATTGTTTCCAAAGCATAACTAATAGTAAAGGGAGATTTCGACAACAAAGAAACAGACTGGGAAAAATGGGACTCACTTGTGGAACCCGTTACATTTAGGGCATAAGTGATGGAGGTAGTGATGGAAAACAGTGTCAGTTTTTACAGAACACAAGAGAGGAGACAATGAGTTAGCAAGATTGGATCTAGTGTTTACCACAAGTGAATCTTCTTTTAATGAAATATAAAATGAGAGGTTCCTGGTGCAAGTGACTGTGCAGTACTAATTATCGAATACCTTAAAGAATTACAAGTTGAGGAAAAAATAGGAGGTCAGGGAGGAAAAAAAAATTTCAGAATGAATGATATAATTTCTAAATGCTCTACTTTGGAAAAAGGAGCAGAAAGGAAAGATATCAAATGAAATGATGGAATACTTAGCTGGAAAATACCGTAAGGCAAAGGAGAACTCTATATCCAGAAGAGGAAATGATAAAAACAAAGAGAACCAATAGTTCAACCTAAGATAGATAAGAAAACCCGTAAGTGCAAGAGCTTGGATAGCTAAAGAAAAAAGAGAGAAGAAAACAGTAAGTGACAGTCTGAAAACGACAAAGCAACATAAGCCAAGTCAGACACGACCTTGCTTCATAGTCTCATGAGAAGCTAGACAATAGCACAAGACCACTAATTAGACTGAAGAAGGTAATCGGAGAGCTCACGAGGATTGACATGGATGTCTGTGAGGAGCTTGACAAGCATTCAAAGAGTGATCGAGAAATAATACACCAGGAAAAGAAGTGAAAAAAACTTCTGAGTGAGCTGGATTTATTAAAGGCAAACTGGCAAGGTGTCTTCACGAAGTCTGCATAAAGGAGCAGAAGCACTATCTAAACTAATAACTAACATCTACCACAAATCAATGGATATGAGACCGTTTCCAGCAAGTAAAGTCCCAATATAAAAGAAGTGTTAAATTACAGACCAGTGTCACTGACAAACATATTTATTTATGGTAATAAAGAAAGCAATCCCCAGGAAAATTGTGAGACGCTTGGAAAGAAGTAATGTTAATAACAATGACTAGAATGGCGTTTAGAAATGGCACGTCTTGTCTCAAAAACTGCCGGAGCTGTGTGACAGTAACAAGGGGAATTGCATATTAATGAACTGCACTTCTTAAGAGTACTGTACCTATTCAGGGACCTAGACAAAATCTTGGAACAGGAAGGAGTAACAGGGAATGGGCTACAGTAGTTCAAAGAGCACTTTATGGAATAGATACGAAGACTGATTACCGTGGTAGTTTCAAAATAAGTAAGTGTAACAAGTGAGGTCCTGCAAGGATCGGTACTGGGGCCAGTACTGTCTCTGGTCTGTGTAAATGATGGAAATATGAGAATATGAATTCATGAGAATAAAAGGCATGATTAGTCACTCAAATGAGAAGTGGAATTCAATCAAATCATCTGCAAGATTATGAAAAATGGAGAAGTGTTATGAAGACAAGAAACTGAGACTAGACTCGAGGAAGAGATGGAGCAAATCTTCCCCAAGCAGAAAGATCTAGGCGTGAGCATAGTGCAGACCATGTCACCAGAAGCCTACATTAACCGAATAACCTCTGCACCGAGTGTTCGTTTTTTAAAAATCTGAGGCTAGGTTTCCGGAATCTTAACAGTCGCTCACGACATTATATACAACCTTAGCCAGGCCCATCTGTCGTATGCAGCATCGGCATAGCACCCTCGCCTGATAAAGAATGTTATGATACTGACAAAAGTGCAGCGGTACTCAACGAGGCTAAACCCATACCACATACATGTTTTCCCTGTCTATACACACAAAACTACACAAACATACACACACGCACACATACTTAGCTTTAAGGAGAGGCACGATAAAGCTCATGGAGCAGGAAAAGTGACCTAGTAGCGACCAGTGAAGAGGCGGGGCCAGGAGTTGTGGTCTCGACACTTGCAACCACAATTAGTTGAGTACACACACACACACATCACCCACACACACACACACACACACACACACACACACACACACACACACACACACACACACACACACACACACACACACACACACATACACACACATGCATACATACATACATGCACACATACATACATACATACATACATACATACATTCACTCTCGCTCAAAATGGCCCGAGTAACGCCATTTCCTCCATCCAAAAAGAAACAGTTGGATGAGCATTTCTCGGGAGTAGTAAACATGAAAGGATAACCAGCCTCAACACACGAGAACTTGCTCTACAATGCAACACAATTTAAACTTACATTACTTCTCTTGAGCCAGATCAACACACACACACACAAACGACCTCTCACCAACACACACAAACAAACGACCTCTCACCAACACACACAAACAAACGACCTCTCACCAACACACACAAACAAACGACCTCTCACCAACACACACACACACATAAACGACCTCTCACCAACACACACAAACAAACGACCTCTCACCAACACACACACACACATAAACGACCTCTCACCAACACACACAAACAAACGACCTCTCACCAACACACACACACATAAACGACCTCTCACCAACACACACAAACAAACGACCTCTCACCAACACACACACACACACACACACACACACACACACACACACACACACACACACACACACATACACACACAAAGATGTATATAATGTCATGTCTCTCCCTCCATCGATATTTCCTTTAAAAAGGTTACAGAAAATAAATATGATAAACAAAAACATGGAAGAAAAAACTAATTGCACAGTGTAGCCATTTTCGTCTCTTGTTGCTTCGGTTGCTGTCATAATGTCTGAAAAAGCTGTAGCCTTTTGAAGAGACTTTTATGTGTGTGTGTGTGTGTGTGTGTGTGTGTGTGTGTGTGTGTGTTGGTGAGAGGTAGTTTGTTTGTGTGTGTTGGTGAGAGGTCGTTTATGTGTGTTGGTGAGTTGTGTGTGTGTGTGAGAGGTCGTTGGTGAGAGGTCGTTTATGTGTGTGTGTGTGTTGGTGAGAGGTCGTTTATGTGTGTGTGTGTGTGTTGGTGAGAGGTCGTTTATGTGTGTGTGTGTGTGTTGGTGAGAGGTCGTTTGTTTGTGTTGGTGAGAGGTCGTTTATGTGTGTGTGTGTGTTGGTGAGAGGTCGTTTGTGTGCTTGTTAGTGAAAGAAATGACGTTTGAAAAAGGTCGTGCAGACGTATTGATGAAAGTGAGGTCGTGTGTGGGTGTGTTGGCAAAACAGAGGACGTGTGTGGGTCTACTTGTGAAAGTTAGGTCTTGTGTGATAGTGTTGGATAACGAGAGGACGTGTGGGGGTGAAAGTGAGGGTGTGTGTGAGCGTGTTGGTGAACGAGAGGACGTGTGGGGGTGAAAGTGAGGGTGTGTGTGAGCGTGTTGGCGAAAGAGAGGACGTATGTGTGTTGGTAAGAGGTCGTGTTTAGAAGTGAGATCGTGTGTTGGTGAAAGGTCTTGTGTGGGTGTGTCGGTGAAAGGTCGTGTGAGGATGTGTTGGTGAAAGGTCGTGTGAGGATGTATTGGTGGAAGGTCGTGTGCGGGTGTGTTGGCGAGAGGAAGTGTGTGGGTATATTACTGATAGAGAGGTCGTGCATGGGTGTGTGAGGAAGGGAAGATAGGCACTAGTCGCCTACTCTTAAAGAGCCGGAAAATATCAACATGTCAGCCCACAGAAAAATATGGAGTTACTACAACGTACTAAGACGAGAGCAGTTTTCATAATGCTCAACTGAGTTCATAGATTATACGGCTTTGAGGAAGATAAAGACAGATTTACTGTGAAAGCTGCTGGGCTGTCGGGAAGAGACAGTCAGGTCACAGACGATGCCACTGACGGAGACATGAAGAGAAATTCTGTTTTCGGATCTTTTAGAAACCTCGTAGCTCAGAGGTGAAGCGCTGGACCTGCCACCACCAGGGCCACGGTTCGATCCTCCCTTCCATCTTTCTGTTTATTCATTTACTGTCGTTTTTCACGATAAACTGAGTTCATTTATCAATCAGTTTATTCATCAAACCGGTGCAGATATATTCTTTAAATCTAGCTGAAAGTGAAATAGCGACTATAACCTCTTTTCCCCTCAGGTTCATTCGATCTTGGGAATCTTGTTAATGGTCGCCTGTGGTAGTGAGGACAAGGCTAGGCTGTACGCATGGAGAGGATAGTAAAAAGTATATAGGTAATTAGAGGGCACCTTTAAAGAAGAAAGAAAATTTCTTTAAAAAATTAATTAAATGGTTATAACTATGACCATAGTTTTTAATGGGGTGGACCGGTAAGACATGGGAAGGCCTCGGTCAGATGACCCAAAGCTCCAATGGCGGGTCATCATCTGACTAAGACCCGCGTCAGGAAACACTTGTCCTGTTTCCTGACGAACCTTATCTAACCAATTCTTAAAATCAAACCTTATTATTTGTTTACATTATACACTCCGGCCTAATGTTTACATCACTGGCAATACGGTATATATCTTCTTAAAACCCTAACATGTTGTGTACTGGTTGTATACACTTGTTACTGGGTTTCATAATGGCTCTGCTCCTTCTTTCAGCACTCTTTGCTGTTGTTGTTACATCACGTCTTTAGATGCAGTGATACCTTTTAGTTCCTGTTGATCTGGTCTTTACGGAAGAAACTGGAGAGTTACCAGAAGGCTCTGTATTAAGACAGAGCAATAGGTACCAAAAAATCATACGTAGTTAACCCTTTGAATGCTTCTTTATTGTTCTCTGAAAGCACCTCATTCTCTTTCTTTTGCATTATCACCTGGTCATTCACGGTATCTTTTTTTTTCACATACAAAAATAAGGCAAATGTGAAGAGTAACTTTGGTTCCAATCTGACCTTTGATACTACATCACTTCTAAAATATCTTTCACTTTCTTGCTCATTCCTGCGTCCGCGTTTCTAGCTCTCCTGCTTGATTCTCGATTTTCTGCTGCTTTTCTTTATATTTCCTCCTTTCCTTGGCCTCTTTGCATTCCGGAATAAATTATTGACTATTTCTGTTTTGTTTCTTCTCTTGATAGTTAGCACATTTTCCCTCACCTCTCTGTACCTTGTCTTTGTTATCCGTTGCCTTAGCAATGTATTCAGAAAGTACTTTCTGCAACTCACTCCCTCCAGTTTCTTTACTTTCTACCCTGCATCGAGTGGTTCATCCTAAGTAGCATTAACTTTGTCTCTGATCACGATTATTTGAAGTTTGTCAAAATCATTCTGTGTAAAAAACAGGTTTACCTTCCTGGTTTATCTCCCATCATTCTTGTTGTTGCCTTGACATGTTTTCCAAAAAATTTTCATTACTGTTTCCAAATATTTCACTCTGGATGCTTTTGGTCCTCCGTGGGAGGTAGAGTTTCCCAGTCAATCTTATTAAGGTGGAAATCTCATTATACTAGGAATTTAACTTTGCTTCTTTTTAGTCTCGCTCTGCCACCGTCTTCAAAATGTGTATTTTTGTCCTCTTATTCTGTTGTTTTTTGGTGGATTATAGGTCACTAGCAACATTACTTTTGTCCTTCCCTACGTTACAATACCTGCTGTATAGGTCCTGAAATCCCAGACTTCCTGTTGTCTCTAATTTTCTAACCATCAGTCCTATTCCTCCTCCTCCCCTTTGTTTTCCTTTCCTTTTCTTATCATCATTTGGTCTCTTCCTGTGTGTGTGCTGCTTCCTAAATTTACTACCTTCTAGCCTCCACCACATCCACCACTACTTCTTACAGGACATTCAACTTCTTGATCACCCTGAGGCTGAAGAAATTCTTCCCAAGAGAGGCGAGGGAAAGAGGGACGCGAAGTGGTTTTCTTAGTAGTACTTCCTGAGTCAAACTCATTACGGAACAGTCATAAAACACAAGGAAACTGACGAGTGAGCTATTATGACTTTGCTGTGAATGGAATAGGTGTGTGAAGAAACAGACAAAGGCGAGAAGGATAATGAAAGTAATAGCATCAAAGAGGGCACAGGTAGTGGTTGAGAAATTGGAGTGAATGAAAAGAAAGAACATGAAGTAAGTGGTGACGCAGAGGAAGGTGGTGTGAAAGGAGAAAGTACTTAAGGACCCAGATTTAACTAGCTTGTGATCCTGTGCTTGAAACGAAAGTCGCCCTCTCAATGACGGCTTCTCACCTTCTGAAATAAATTCAGGAAGTGCTGGCTTTGCGCGCGGCGTCGCACCTGTCTTGCGCAGAGCGCAACCTTGGAGTTAAGCGAGATGAAGTTAGAGGGAAAAAATATGTGACCCGAACCTCATCCTTCACCAGAAGAGCGATGGAGCAAGGAAAATGTCATCACAAGGTAGTGTTTGACACAGTCAACACCAGTTTAAATGGGAGAACAGAAAGATGCTATGAACACAGTTGTGTCGAAAGATGTTGTAAATGATGGTGAAGATTAAGACCATAATTTTTAAAGGGGTAGACCAACGAAAGGCTTCGATTAGATGACCAAAAACTCCAACGGCGGGTCATCATCCGACTAAGGTCCCGTCAGGAGACATTTGGCCTGTTTCCACGAACCTTAAGACATATGTGCAACAGCTGGGTATCTTTATTGACGTAACGTTTCGCCTACGTAGTAGGCTTCGTCAGTCAAATAGAGAGTGAGCAGAGGTAGTGAAGTAAAGATAATGTTCTTATGTTCCATCAAACTTGAGGAAAAAATATTTGAGGTGGTCAGTTCCTCAGGACGAGAAAAATTGTTAAGCTCCATGATGGAGTTTTTTCAAGTCACACACAGATCTATGTGTGAGCTCCATGATCTGGAACGATGTGCTTCATGGACATGGCATGTGAACGTATTAGAACATAAGCACATAAGAAAGGAGGAACACTGCAGGAGGCCTGTTGGCCCATACTAGGCAAGTCCTTTACAATTCATCCCACTAACAAAACATTTGCCCAACCCAATTTTCAATGCTACCCAAGAAAAAAGCTCTGATGTGCAAGTCCCACTCAAATCCTACCCCTCCCACTCATGTACTTATCCAACCTAAATTTGAAACTACCCAAGGTCCTAGCCTCAATAACCCAACTAGATAGACTGTTCCACTCATCACTACCCTATTTCCAAACCAATACTTTCCTATGTCCTTTCTAAATCTAAACTTGTCTAATTTAAATCCATTACTGCGGGTATGAGTGAGTTAATGACACACCAAACTCTGGTTGTTACAGCATGACACTGTCTCACTCCACCACACCTGACACACCAAACACTGGTTGTTACAGCATGACACTGCCTCACTCCACCACACCTGACGCACTAAACACTAGTTGTTACAGCAAGACACTGCCTCACTTCACCACACCTGACACACCAAACACTGATTGTTACAGCATGACACTGCCTCACTCCACCACACCAGACACACCTATCACTGGTTGTTACAGCATGACACTGCCTCACTTCACCACACCTGACACACCAAACACTAGTTGTTACAGCAAGACACTGCCTCACTCCACCACACCTGACACACCACCCTTACTATTACTCTATTCACGAATAACCCGCACATGGAGGAGAGAAGCTTACGACGACGTTTCAGTCCGATTTAGACCACTACAAAGTCACGCGTTCTGATTTTGTAAATAATCTAACCGAAAGTTCGTCGTAAGATTCTCTCTCCTATGTGCTGGTTATTTACGTATTGTTTCAGTCACGATATTATGCCTTATTGTTCTTCACTATTACTCTATTTATCTACCTAATTACCTTGGCGTATGTCAATCTCCACCAAGCTAATTTGTACCTATAATCATTACTCAACTCCGCCACCGACGTTGCCTCGTAGGTCGAAGAAAGAAAAACAAATTTGTTTTCTTTGCAGAGTCGATTTGAGTGTCTCATTTATCGTGTTGACATGTGAAGGTGTTCACAAGTGATGTTAAGAGATTCATCACTGATGTTAATGTGTTATCATGAGTATATATGAAGGTGCAACAATGGGAGACAAGGCTTGCTTTCTCCCATTAAGTTTTGTCTTCTGAGCTTCAGTTCAAGACAAGGGAAGGAAAATGTATATTTTAAAACATGAAATAAATGAATTCCAAACATTACTCTCGCTCGATTACCCACGGCGCTACACATGGTACAACCATGTTGCAACCCACGGCACACACATGATGCAACCCAGGACACACCAATGTTGCAACCCTGGGCACACACCCACGTTGCAACCCACGGCATACACCCACGTCGTAGCACACAGCACACACCCACGTCGCAGCACACAGCACACACCCACGTCGCAGCGCACAGCACACACCCACGTCGCAACTCACGGCAAACACCCACGTCACGACCCACGGCGCTTGGCACGGATCCACTACCACTCACACTGACACAATGTGATCCTTGCAGTGACGAGGTTGCCACTCCGAGTGAACTCCTAGAGATTCACATTAGGTGTTGCAACACCTGCTGGGAGTCAAGACTCCTGGTTAATTGCTCAAAGTGAGGAGCACCCGAGGAGAAAAATGCTTTGTTCCCGGCAGTTATTTTGCTTAAGAAGAAAAAAGTTTGCGTTTAAATTTGCTTTTATCTACATTCAAGTTTGTGCGATATAAAGAGTTCGTCTCTAAACATAAAAACAAAAGCAAAATATTCTTTAAGAATGTCTTACGGACATTTTCGATTCAGTGTTGAAATATGAATTAAGATTGTAAAGGAGCTTTTTCGTTTAAGATAAGTGAAGAGGATCGTTAGTTGCTTGGTTTACAGGGTTTAAGGCCTGGTCATGGACCGGGCCCCGGTCCATGACCAGGCCATGACCCGGACCACCCTGCAGGTATACTCCAGGACACACGAGGCTTCATGTCGCCTGTTCACTAAATTAAAATGGACTTAAGGGTATTAAAGTGGGAGATAAATTAGACACATGTGCAACTCTTGGGTATCTTTATTGAGGAAACGTTTCGCCACACAGTGGCTTCATCAGTCCATACGTAGGAGAAACTTGAAGAACAGGAGGAGAATGAGGTAATCAGTCCCTCAACCTTGAGTCGATGTTTTCAGTCCATCAATCTATTCAAGATTGATGGACTGAACACATCGTCTCAAGGTTGAGGGACTGATTACCTCATTCTCCTCCTGTTCTTCAAGTTTCTCCTACGTATGGACTGATGAAGCCACTGTGTGGCGAAACGTTTCCTCAATAAAGATACCCAAGAGTTGCACATGTGTCTAATTTATCAACATGTCGGTTCTCTGAACCATTCATCTACAAATTAAAGTGGGTATACAAGAGATATACGTCGTGCACGTGTAGTGTTGCCACGTCAAGAAGGATATACTCATCAGAATATATACAAAGTTGTGGCAGGTTTTATTAAGAGCCGTAACAAATATTTGACTTAATATTTTCAGGTTAGATATTTTAATGCGTTGAATTAGACACTTGAGCAACATTTGGGTATCTCTGTTGTGGAAAAACTTGGGTATCTCTCTTGTGGAAAAACTTGGGTATCTTTAATGTGGAAACACTTGGGTATCTTTATTGTCGAAACGTTTCCACAATAAAGATACCGAAGCGTTGCTTAAGTGTCTCATTCATGAATCAGTCGGTTCTCTGAACCAGTCATCTACGTTCTAATGCTAATTGTACATTGGAAGTTATCAGGTTAAATATTCTGACCGGAAAACCTGTTCCACACTTCCAGACAGCAGTGTCCTTTTCCTTTCTAACCTAAATTAACATCAAACCAAAATTTAATTGACCTACACTTATCTGATAATTAACCGGCAAAACGGATTGCATGCGTGCGCGTGCGGCAGTGCGCCGCGTATTGTCCTTAGAACGTTCGTATTTTACCGACCGCTAGAGAAAATAAAAAGATGAGTTGCTTGTGAATGTCAATTTAAAAATCATCTGGTCTCTAGTCTCCCCGTGGAATGACGCGCAACAAAAACTGTTAAAGACTTAAGTTTGAGGAGTAAAAAAATCTGTTTCAGAGTTGCAAGACTAAAACCTTCGACGAATGGTCAGCGTCTGGTGATCACAGCTTCAAGTGTTGTTACTGTTGATCACAGCTTCAAGTGTTGTTACTGTTGATCACAGCTTCAAGTGTTGTTACTGGTGATCACAGCTTCAAGTGTTGTGACTGTTGATCACAGCTTCAAGTGTTGTTACCGGTGATCACAGCTTCAAGTGTAGTTACTGGTGATCACAGCTTCAAGTGTTGTTACTGGTGATCACAGCTTCAAGTGTTGTTACTGTTGATCACAGCTTCAAGTGTTGTTACTGGTGATCACAGCTTCAAGTGTAGTTACTGGTGATCACAGCTTCAAGTGTTGTTACTGGTGATCACAGCTTCAAGTGTTGTTACTGTTGATCACAGCTTCAAGTGTTGTTACTGGTGATCACAGCTTCAAGTGTTGTTACTGGTGATCACAGCTTCAAGTGTTGTTACTGGTGATCACAGCTTCAAGTGTTGTGACTGTTGATCACAGCTTCAAGTGTTGTGACTGTTGATCACAGCTTCAAGTGTTGTTACCGGTGATCACAGCTTCAAGTGTAGTTACTGGTGATCACAGCTTCAAGTGTTGTTACTGGTGATCACAGCTTCAAGTGTTGTTACTGGTGATCACAGCTTCAAGTGTTGTTACTGGTGATCACAGCTTCAAGTGTTGTTACTGGTGATCACAGCTTCAAGTGTTGTGACTGTTGATCACAGCTTCAAGTGTTGTTACTGGTGATCACAGCTTCAAGTGTTGTTACTGGTGATCACAGCTTCAAGTGTTGTTACCGGTGATCACAGCTTCAAGTGTTGTTACTGGTGATCACAGCTTCAAGTGTTGTTACTGGTGATCACAGCTTCAAGTGTTGTTACTGGTGATCACAGCTTCAAGTGTTGTTACTGGTGATCACAGCTTCAAGTGTTGTTACTAGTGATCACAGCTTCATGTATTGTTACTGGTGATCACAGCTTCAAGTCTTGTTACTGGTGATCACAGCTTCAAGTGTTGTTACTGGTGATCACAGCTTCAAGTGTTGTTACTGGTGATCACAGCTTCAAGTGTTGTTACTGGTGATCACAGCTTCAAGTGTTGTTACTGGTGATCACAGCTTCAAGTGTTGTTACTGGTGATCACAGCTTCAAGTGTTGTTACTGGTGATCACAGCTTCAAGTGTTGTTACTGGTGATCACAGCTTCAAGTGTTGTGACTGTTGATCACAGCTTCAAGTGTTGTTACTGGTGATCACAGCTTCAAGTGTTGTTACTGGTGATCACAGCTTCAAGTGTTGTTACCGGTGATCACAGCTTCAAGTGTTGTTACTGGTGATCACAGCTTCAAGTGTTGTTACTGGTGATCACAGCTTCAAGTGTTGTTACTGGTGATCACAGCTTCAAGTGTTGTTACTGGTGATCACAGCTTCAAGTGTTGTTACTAGTGATCACAGCTTCATGTATTGTTACTGGTGATCACAGCTTCAAGTGTTGTTACTGGTGATCACAGCTTCAAGTGTTGTTACTGGTGATCACAGCTTCAAGTGTTGTTACTGGTGATCACAGCTTCAAGTGTTGTTACTGGTGATCACAGCTTCAAGTGTTGTTACTGGTGATCACAGCTTCAAGTGTTGTTACTGGTGATCACAGCTTCAAGTGTTGTTACTGTTGATCACAGCTTCAAGTGTTGTTACTGGTGATCACAGCTTCAAGTGTTGTTACTGGTGATCACAGCTTCAAGTGTTGTTACTGGTGATCACAGCTTCAAGTGTTGTGACTGTTGATCACAGCTTCAAGTGTTGTTACTGGTAATCACAGCTTCAAGTGTTGTTACTGCTGATCACAGCGTCAAGTGTTGTTACTGGTGATCACAGCTTCAAGTGTTGTTACTGGTGATCACAGCTTCAAGTGTTGTTACTGGTGATCACAGCTTCAAGTGTTGTTACTGGTGATCACAGCTTCAAGTGTTGTGACTTACTGGTGATCACAGCTTCAAGTGTTGTTACTGGTGATCACAGCTTCATGTTGTTACCTGTGATCACAGCTTCAAGTGTTGTTACTGGTGATCACAGCTTCAAGTGTTGTTACTGGTGATCACAGCTTCAAGTGTTGTTACTGGTGATCACAGCTTCAAGTGTTGTTACTGGTGATCACAGCTTCAAGTGTTGTTACTAGTGATCACAGCTTCAAGTGTTGTTACTGGTGATCACAGCTTCAAGTGTTGTTACTGGTGATCACAGCTTCAAGTGTTGTTACTCACAGCTTCAAGTGTTGTTACTGGTGATCACAGCTTCAAGTGTTGTTACTGGTGATCACAGCTTCAAGTGTTGTTACTGGTGATCACAGCTTCAAGTGTTGTTACTGGTGATCACAGCTTCAAGTGTTGTTACTGTGATCACAGCTTCATGTAGTGTGTTGGTGATCACAGCTTCAAGTGTTGTTACTGGTGATCACAGCTTCAAGTGTTGTTACTGTTGATCACAGCTTCAAGTGTTGTTACTGGTGATCACAGCTTCAAGTGTTGTTACTGGTGATCACAGCTTCAAGTGTTGTTACTGGTGATCACAGCTTCAAGTGTTGTTACTGGTGATCACAGCTTCAAGTGTTGTGATACTGGTGATCACAGCTTCAAGTGTTGTTACTGGTGATCACAGCTTCAAGTGTTGTTACTGTTGATCACAGCTTCAAGTGTTGTTACTGGTGATCACAGCTTCAAGTGTTGTTACTGGTGATCACAGCTTCAAGTGTTGTTACTGGTGATCACAGCTGGCTGATCACAGCTTCAAGTGTTGTTACTGGTGATCACAGCTTCAAGTGTTGTTACTGGTGATCACAGCTTCAAGTGTTGTTACTGATCACAGCTTCAAGTGATCACAGCTTCAAGTGTTGTTACTGGTGATCATGTATTGTTACAGCTTCAAGTGTTGTTACTGGTGATCACAGCTTCAAGTGTTGTTACTGGTGATCACAGCTTCAAGTGTTGTTACTGGTGATCACAGCTTCAAGTGTTGTTACTGGTGATCACAGCTTCAAGTGTTGTTACTGGTGATCACAGCTTCAAGTGTTGTTACTGGTGATCACAGCTTCAAGTGTTGTTACTGGTGATCACAGCTTCAAGTGTTGTTACTGGTGATCACAGCTTCAAGTGTTGTTACTGGTGATCACAGCTTCAAGTGTTGTTACTGGTGATCACAGCTTCAAGTGTTGTTACTGGTGATCACAGCTTCAAGTGTTGTTACTGGTGATCACAGCTTCAAGTGTTGTTACTGGTGATCACAGCTTCAAGTGTTGTTACTGGTGATCACAGCTTCAAGTGTTGTTACTGGTGATCACAGCTTCAAGTGTTGTTACTGGTGATCACAGCTTCAAGTGTTGTTACTGGTGATCACAGCTTCAAGTGTTGTTACTGGTGATCACAGCTTCAAGTGTTGCGACTGTTGATCACAGCTTCAAGTGTTGTTACTGGTGATCACAGCTTCAAGTGTTGTTACTGGTGATCACAGCTTCAAGTGTTGTTACCGGTGATCACAGCTTCAAGTGTTGTTACTGGTGATCACAGCTTCAAGTGTTGTTACTGGTGATCACAGCTTCAAGTGTTGTTACTGGTGATCACAGCTTCAAGTGTTGTTACTGGTGATCACAGCTTCAAGTGTTGTTACTGGTGATCACAGCTTCAAGTGTTGTTACTGGTGATCACAGCTTCAAGTGTTGTTACTGGTGATCACAGCTTCAAGTGTTGTTACTGGTGATCACAGCTTCAAGTGTTGTTACTGGTGATCACAGCTTCAAGTGTTGTTACTGGTGATCACAGCTTCAAGTGTTGTTACTGGTGATGCTTCATCATCAGCTTCAAGTGTTGTTACTGGTGATCACAGCTTCAAGTGTTGTTACTGGTGATCACGGCTTCAAGTGTTGTTACTGGTGATCACAGCTTCAAGTGTTGTTACTGGTGATCACAGCTTCAAGTGTTGTTACTGGTGATCACAGCTTCAAGTGTTGTTACTGGTGATCACAGCTTCAAGTGTTGTTACTGGTGATCACAGCTTCAAGTGTTGTTACTGGTGATCACAGCTTCAAGTGTTGTTACTGGTGATCACAGCTTCAAGTGTTGTTACTGGTTGATCACAGCTTCAAGTGTTGTTACTGGTGATCACAGCTTCAAGTGTTGTTACTGGTGATCACAGCTTCAAGTGTTGTTACTGTTGATCACAGCTTCAAGTGTTGTTACTGGTGATCACAGCTTCAAGTGTTGTTACTGGTGATCACAGCTTCAAGTGTTGTTACTGGTGATCACAGCTTCAAGTGTTGTTACTGGTGATCACAGCTTCAAGTGTTGTTACTGTGATCACAGCTTCAAGTGTGTTACTGGTGATCACAGCTTCAAGTGTTGTTACCGGTGATCACAGCTTCAAGTGTTGTTACTGGTGATCACAGCTTCAAGTGTTGTTACTGGTGATCACAGCTTCAAGTGTTGTTACTGGTGATCACAGCTTCAAGTGTTGTTACTGGTGATCACAGCTTCAAGTGTTGTTACTGGTGATCACAGCTTCAAGTGTTGTTACTGGTGATCACAGCTTCAAGTGTTGTTACTGGTGATCACAGCTTCAAGTGTTGTTACTGGTGATCACAGCTTCAAGTGTTGTTACTGGTGATCACAGCTTCAGGTGTTGTTACTTGTGATCACAGCTTCATGTCTTGTTACTGGTGATCACAGCTTCAAGTGTTGTTACTGGTGATCACAGCTTCAGGTGTTGTTACTAGTGATCACAGCTTCATGTGTTGTTACTGGTGATCACAGCTTCAAGTGTTGTTACTGGTGATCACAGCTTCAAGTGTTGTTACTGGTGATCACAGCTTCAAGTGTTGATCACAGCTTCAAGTGTTGTTACTGGTGATCACAGCTTCAAGTGTTGTTACTGGTGATCACAGCTTCAAGTGTAGTTACTGGTTACGGGTGATCACAGCTTCTAGTGTTGTTACTTGTGATCACAGCTTCAAGTGCTGTTACTGGTGATCACAGCTTCAAGTGTTGTTACCGGTGATCACAGCTTCAAGTGTTGTTACTGGTGATCACAGCTTCAAGTGTTGTTACTGGTGATCACAGCTTCAAGTGTTGTTACTGGTGATCACAGCTTCAAGTGTTGTTACTGGTGATCACAGCTTCAAGTGTTGTTACTGGTGATCACAGCTTCAAGTGTTGTTACTGGTGATCACAGCTTCAAGTGTTGTTACTGGTGATCACAGCTTCAAGTCTTGTTACCGGTGATCACAGCTTCAAGTGTTGTTACCGGTGATCACAGCTTCAGGTGTTGTTACTAGTGATCACAGCTTCATGTATTGTTACTGGTGATCACAGCTTCAAGTGTTGTTACTGGTGATCACAGCTTCAAGTGTTGTTACTAGTGATCACAGCTTCATGTATTGTTACTGGTGATCACAGCTTCAAGTGTTGTTACTGGTGATCACAGCTTCAAGTGTTGTTACCGGTGATCACAGCTTCAAGTGTTGTTACTGGTGATCACAGCTTCAGGTGTTTTTGCTGGTGATCTCACCTTCAGGTGTTGCTACTGGTGATCACAGCTTCATTTGTTGTTACTGGTGATCACAGCTTCAAGTGTTGCTATTGGTGATCACAGCTTCATGTGTTGTTACTGGTGATCACGGCTTCAAGTGTTGTTACTGGTGATCACAGCTTAATGTATTTTTACTGGTGATCACAGCTTCAAGTGTTGTTACTGGTGATCACAGCTTCAAGTGTTGTTACTGGTGATCACAGCTTCATTTGTTGTTACTGTTGATCATAGCTTCAAGTGTTGCTATTGGTGATCACAGCTTCAAGTGTTGTCACTTGTGACCCCAGCCTCCAGTGTTGCTACTGGTGATCACAGCCTCCAGTGTTGCTACTTGTGACCCCAGCCTCCAGTGTTGCTACTGGTGATCACAGCCTCCAGTGTTGCTACTGGTGATCACAGTCTCCTGTGTTGCTACTGGTGATCACAGTCTCCAGTGTTGCTACTGGTGAACACAGTTTCCAGTGTTGCTACTGTGATCACAGTCTCTAGTGTTGCTACCTGTGATCACAGTCTTCAGTGTTGCTACTTGTGATCACAATCTCCAGTGTTGCTGTTGGTAATCACAGCCTCCAGTGTTGCTACTTTTTATCACAGCCTCCAGTGCTGCTACTGGCGATCACAGCCTCCAGTGTTGCTACTGGTGATCACAGCCTCCAGTGTTGCTACTGGTGATCACAGTCTCCTGTGTTGCTACTGGTGATCACAATCTCCAGTGTTGCTGTTGGTGATCGCAGCCTCCAGTGTTGCTATTGTTGATCACAATCTCTAGTGTTGCTACCTGTGATCACAGCTTCCAGTGTTGCTACTGGTGATCACAGCTTCCAGTGTTGCTACTGGTGGTCACAATCTCCAATGTTGCTGTTGGTGATCACAGCCTCCAGTGTTTCTACTTTCGATCATAGCCTCCAGTGTTGCTACTGGTGAACACTGTTTCCAGTGTTGCTGCTGGTGATCACAATCTCCAGTGTTGCTGTTGGTGATCACAGCCTCCAGTGTTACTTCTGGTGATCACAACCTCCAGTGATGCTTCTGGCGATCACAGCCTCCTTTGTTGCTACTGGTGATCACAGCTTCCAGTGTTGCTACTGTTGATCACAGTCTCCAGTGTTGCTTCTGGTGATCACAGTCTCCAGTGTTGCTGTTGGTGATCACAGCCTCCAGCGTTGCTACTGGTGAACACAGTTTCCAGTGTTGCTACTGGTGATCACAACCTCCAGTGTTGCTACTGGTGATCACAACCTCCAGTGCTGCTACTGGTGATCACAGCCTCCAGTGCTGCTACTGGTGATCACAGCCTCCAGTGCTGCTACTGGTGATCACAACCTCCAGTGCTGCTACTGGTGATCACAGCCTCCAGTGCTGCTACTGGTGATCACAGCCTCCAGTGCTGCTACTGGTGATCACAGCCTCCAGTGCTGCTACTGGTGATCACAGCCTCCAGTGCTGCTACTGGTGATCACAGCCTCCAGTGCTGCTACTGGTGATCACAGCCTCCAGTGCTGCTACTGGTGAGAAAGCTTGACACTTGCGAAGTATTACAACGCACCAGTAGCTTTGATGTGTAAATATATTTGTAATATCGCTGAAGATAATATTAGCTAGTTTCTGTTAAATATTTAACCGCCAAACAGTTAAGAAAGATGTCAGAGGTTGCAATAGCCTATCAGTCTGTTTAATTAACTTGGGGCCTAGGTATATAGATCTAGGTCAAGAGTATTGCCTAAAATAACTGTTGAATGGCAGGGTAGGCTGAATTTATTAAGGCAACGACTCAACATTAATTCAATTTTTACTTCATAAGTTTCAGCAGGGAAGACAGATGCCTCCTCCCGAGGAAGTTTCAGGAGGGAAGACAGATGCTTCGTCCCGAGGGAGTTTCATTAGAGGAGACAGATGCTTCGTCCCCAGGGATTTTCATTAGGGGAGACAGATGCTTCGTCCCCAGGGAGCTTCATTAGGGGAGACAGATGCTTCGTCCCCAGGGAGCTTCATTAGGGGAGACAGATGCTTCGTCCCCAGGGAGTTTCATTAGGGGAGACAGATGCTTCGTCCCCAGGGAGCTTCATTAGGGGAGACAGATGCTTCGTCCCCAGGGAGTTTCATTAGGGGAGACAGATACCTCCTCTCGAGGAAGTTCCAGGAGGGGAGACAGATACCTTCTCCCGAGGAAGTTTCAGGAGGGGAGACAGGTGCCTTGTCCCCAGGAAGTATCAGGAGGGGAGACAGAGACCTCACCCTCAGGGAGTTTCAGGAATAAAGACAGATACCTCCTCCCTAGGAAGTATCAGGAAGGGAGACAGTTGCCTTCTGCCCAGCAGACAAGGACAGTGTGAAGTATCGTATTATGAAGTCAGCAAGTGCTTCAGCAAGGGCTTCAGCACTGCTTCTTGAAACGCCGAGCAAACTCTGAATCCCTTGCTCCTTGAAGAGCTTAGAAGAGCTTCCAAAGTCTGGCTACTTTCTTCCAGATGGTGTCTGCAACTTACACAAAAACGTCTTGCTACTACTGACGTAAGTACATTTGCCCTGTCTCTATGAGCATTTTTGCCAGGCAGCGTTTACTCAACATCACCAACTTAATCATGATTAACAACTCTTATTTGGTTCTAAACTAATGTGATGTGGAGTGAGTGGGTGGAATAGAGTGGAGTGGAGAGATGAATGGAGTAGAGTGGAGTGGATAGATGGGTGGAGTAGAGTGGAGTAGATAGATGGATGGAGCAGAGTGGATAGATGGGTGGAGTAGAGTGGAATGGATAGATGGGTGTAGAGTGGATTGGATTAATAGATGGAGTCGAGTGGAGTGCGGAGGCTGATCTGATAGCCAAGATAGTCTAGTGGCCAGGAGGGTCTGTTCGTTAGGTTTTTCTAATAGCCAAGCTGGTCTGATCACCAGTCTAGACTACGCTGGTCACCGGTCTAGACTATGGTCACCAGTCTAGACTACGCTGGTCACCAGTCTAGACTACACTGGGCTACGCTGGTCACAAGTCTAGACTACGCTGGTCCACAGTCTAGACTACGCTGGTCATCAGGCTGACCTACGCTGGTCCCCAGTCTATACTACACTGGTCACCAGTCTAGACTACGCTGGTCACCAGTCTAGACCACGCTAGTCACCAGTCTGGACTACGCTGGTCACCAGTCTAGACTTCGCTGGTCACCAGTCTAGACTACGCTGGACACCAGTCTAGACTACGCTGGTCACCAGTCTAGACTACTCTGGTCACCAGTCTGGATTACGCTGGTCACCAGTCTGGACTACGCTGGTCACCACTCTGGATTACTCTGGTCACCAGTCTGGACTACGATGGTCACCAGCTTGGGCTACGCTGGTCACCAGTCTGGACTACGCTAGTCACCAGTCTAGACTACGCTGGTCACCAGTCTAGACTACGCTGGTCACCAGTCTGGACTACGGTGGTCACCAGTCTGGACTACGCTGGTCACCACTCTGGACTACGCTGGTCACCACTCTGGACTACGCTGGTCACAACTCTGGACTACGATGGTCACCAGCTTGGGCTACGCTAGTCACCAGTCTGGACTACGCTAGTCACCAGTCTAGGCTACTCTGGTCACCAGTCTAGGCTATACTGGTCACCAGTCTAGGCTACACTGGTCACCAGTCTAGGCTACTCTGGTCACCAGTCTAGGCTACTCTGGTCACCTGTCTAGGCTACTCTGGTCACCAGTCTAGACTACTCTGGTCACCAGTCTAGGCTACTCTGGTCACCAGTCTAGGCTACTCTGGTCACCAGTCTAGACTACTCTGGTCACCAGTCTAGGCTACTCTGGTCACCAGTCTAGGCTACTCTGGTCACCAGTCTAGGCTACTCTGGTCACCAGTCTAGACTACTCTGGTCACCACTCTGGACTACGCTGGTCACCAGTCTAGACTACGCTGGTCACCAGTCTAGACTACGCTGGTCACCAGTCTAGACTACGCTGGTCACCAGTCTGGACTACGCTGGTCACCAGTCTAGGCTACGCTGGTCACCAGTCTAGACTACGCTGGTCACCAGTCTAGACTACGCTGGTCACCAGTCTGGACTACGCTGGTCACCAGTCTAGGCTACGCTTGTCACCAGTCTAGACTACGCTGGTCACCAGTCTGGACTACGCTGGTCACCAGATTAGCCTACGCTGGTCACCAGTCTAGGCTACGCTGGTCACCAGTCTGGACTACGCTGGTCACCAGTCTGGACTACGCTGGTCACCAGTCTGGACTACGCTGGTCACCAGTCTGGACTACGCTGGTCACCAGTCTGGACTACGCTGATCACCAGTCTAGGCTACGCTGGTCACCAGTCTAGGCTACGCTGGTCACCAGTCTAGACTACGCTGGTCACCGGTCTAGACTACGCTGGTCACCAGTCTGGACTACGCTGGTCACCAGTCTAGGCTACGCTGGTCACCAGTCTAGACTACGCTGGTCACCAGTCTAGGCTACGCTGGTCACCAGTCTAGGCTACGCTGGTCACCAGTCTAGACTACGCTAGTCATCAGTCTACGCTACGCTAGTCACCAGTCTAGACTACGCTAGTCACCAGTCTAGGCTACGCTAGTCACCAGTCTAGGCTACGCTGGTCACCAGTCTAGGCTACGCTGGTCACCAGTCTTGACTACGCTGGTCACCAGTCTAGACTACGCTGGTCACCAGTCTAGACTACGCTAGTCACCAGTCTAGGCTACGCTGGTCACCAGTCTAGACTACGCTGGTCACCAGTCTAGACTACGCTAGTCACCAGTCTAGGCTACGCTAGTCACCAGTCTAGACTACGCTGGTCACCAGTCTAGACTACGCTGGTCAGCAGTCTAGGCTACGCTGGTCACCAGTCAGGTTCTTATCCTGCTTAATTATACTGAGTAATTATCAAGAAAATAAGGTGAGACTTGGTGAAATATTTTGTAAAGTTCCGCTTAAGTTAACATATATTTTTTACCCCTTTGTTTCTTGGGCAGGTGTTGTGTGGCAGGTGTTGTGTGGCGGGTGTTGTGTGGCGGGTGTTGTGTGGCAGGTGTTGTGTGGCAGGTGTTGTGTGGCGGATGTTGAGTGGCGGGTGTTGAGTGGCGGGTGTTGGGTGGCAGGTGTTGGGTGGCAGGTGTTGTGTGGCGGGTGTTGTGTGGCGGGTGTTGTGTGGCAGGTGTTGTGTGGCGGGTGTTGTGTGGCAGGTGTTGTGGCAGGTGTTGTGTGGCGGATGTTGAGTGGCGGGTGTTGGGTGGCAGGTGTTGTGTGGCAGGTGTTGTGTGGCAGGTGTTGTGTGGCAGGTGTTGTGTGGCGGGTGTTGTGTGGCGGGTGTTGTGTGGCAGGTGTTGTGTGGCAGGTGTTGTGTGGCGGATGTTGAGTGGCGGGTGTTGGGTGGCAGGTGTTGTGTGGCAGGTGTTGTGTGGCGGATGTTGAGTGGCGGGTGTTGAGTGGCGGGTGTTGGGTGGCAGGTGTTGGGTGGCAGGTGTTGTGTGGCGGGTGTTGTGTGGCGGGTGTTGTGTGGCAGGTGTTGTGTGGCGGGTGTTGTGTGGCAGGTGTTGTGGCAGGTGTTGTGTGGCAGGTGTTGTGTGGCGGATGTTGTGTGGCGGGTGTTGTGTGACGGGTGTTGTGTGGCGGGTGTTGTGTGGCAGGTGTTGTGTGGCAAGTGTTGTGTGGCGGATGTTGAGTGGCGGGTGTTGGGTGGCAGGTGTTGTGTGGCAGGTGTTGTGTGGCGGATGTTGAGTGGCGGGTGTTGAGTGGCGGGTGTTGGGTGGCAGGTGTTGGGTGGCAGGTGTTGTGTGGCGGATGTTGAGTGGCGGGTGTTGGGTGGCAGGTGTTGTGTGGCAGGTGTTGTGTGGCGGATGTTGAGTGGCGGGTGTTGGGTGGCAGGTGTTGTGTGGCAGGTGTTGTGTGGCGGATGTTGAGTGGCGGGTGTTGAGTGGCGGGTGTTGGGTGGCAGGTGTTGTGTGGCAGGTGTTGTGTGGCGGGTGTTGTGTGGCGGGTGTTGTGTGGCGGGTGTTGTGTGGCAGGTGTTGTGTGGCGGATGTTGAGTGGCGGGTGTTGGGTGGCAGGTGTTGTGTGGCAGGTGTTGTGTGGCGGATGTTGAGTGGCGGGTGTTGAGTGGCGGGTGTTGGGTGGCAGGTGTTGGGTGGCAGGTGTTGTGTGGCGGGTGTTGTGTGGCGGGTGTTGTGTGGTAGGTATTGTAGCAGGTGTTGTGTGGCAGGTATTTTGTGGCGGGTGTTGAGTTGCGGGTGTTGAGTGGCGGGTGTTGGGTGGCAGGTATTGTGTGGCGGGTGTTGAGTGGCGGGTGTTGTGTGGCGGGTGTTGTGTGGCGGGTGTTGTGTGGCGGGTGTTGGGTGGCGGGTGTTGGGTGGCGGGTGTTGTGTGGCAGGTGTTGTGTGGCAGGTGTTGTTTGGCAGGTGTTGTGTGGCGGCTGTTGTGTGGTAGGTGTTGTGGCAGGTGCTGTGTGGCGCGTGTTGTGTGGCAGGTGTTGTGTGGCGCGTGTTGTGTGACAGGTGTTGTTGCAGGTGTTTTGGGGCAGGTGTTGTGTGGCAGGCGTTGTGTGGCAGGCGTTGTGTGGCGGGTGTTGTGTGGCAGGTGTTGTGTGGCAGGTATTGTGTGGAGGGTGTTGTGTGACAGTTGTTGGGTGGCAGGTGTTATGTGGCACGTGTTGTGTGGCGGGTGTTGTGTGACAGGTGTTGGGTGGCAGGTGTTGTGTGGCGGGTGTTGTGTGGCAGGTATTGTGTGGCGGGTGTTGTGTGACAGGTGTTGGGTGGCAGGTGTTGTGTGGCAGGTGTTGTGTGACAGGTGTTGTGTGGCGGGTGTTGTGTGGCAGGTATTGTGTGGCGGGTGTTGTGTGACAGGTGTTGGGTGGTAGGTGTTGTGTGGCAGGTGTTGTGGCAGGTGTTGTGTGGCGGGAGTGTGGCAGGTGTTGTGTGGCGGGTGTGTGGCAGGTGTTGTGTGGCGGGTGTTGTGTGGTAGGTGTTGTGGCAGGTGCTGTGTGGCGGGTGTTGTGTGGCAGGTGTTGTGTGGCGGGTGTTGTGTGACAGGTGTTGTGGCAGGTGTTTTGGGGCAGGTGTTGTGTGGCAGGCGTTGTGTGGCGGGTGTTGTGTGGCAGGTGTTGTGTGGCAGGTGTTGTGTGGCAGGTGTTGTGTGGCAGGTGTTGTGTGGCGGGTGTTGTGTGGCAGGTGTTGTTTGGCAGGTGTTGTGTGGCGGCTGTTGTGTGGTAGGTGTTGTGGCAGGTGCTGTGTGGCGCGTGTTGTGTGGCAGGTGTTGTGTGGCGCGTGTTGTGTGACAGGTGTTGTTGCAGGTGTTTTGGGGCAGGTGTTGTGTGGCAGGCGTTGTGTGGCAGGCGTGTGTGCAGGTGTTGGGTGGCAGGTGGTGTGGCGGTGTGTGGTGTGGCGGGTGTTGTGTGGCAGGTATTGTGTGGCGGGTGTTGTGTGACAGGTGTTGGGTGGCAGGTGTTGTGTGGCAGGTGTGTGTGACAGGTGTTGTGTGGCGGGTGTTGTGTGGCACAGGTGTTGGGTGGTAGGTGTTGTGTGGCAGGTGTTGTGGCAGGTGGTGTGGCGGGAGTGTGGCAGGTGTGTGTGGCAGGTGTTGTGTGGCGGGTGTTGTGTGGTAGGTGTTGTGGCAGGTGTTGTGGCGGGTGTTGTGTGGCAGGTGTTGTGTGGCGGGTGTTGTGTGACAGGTGTTGTGGCAGGTGTTTCGTGTGTGTGGCAGGCGTGTGTGGCGGGTGTGTGTGGCTGGTGTTGTGTGGCAGGTGTTGTGTGGCAGGTGTTGTGTGGCTGGTGTTGTGTGGCAGGTGTCGTGTGGCGGGTGTTGTGTGGCAGGTGTTGTGGCAGGTGTTGTGGCAGGTGTTGTGTGGCGGGTGTTGTGTGGCAGGTGTTGTGTGGCGGGTGTTGTCTGGCAGGTGTTGTGGCAGGTGTTGTGTGGCAGGTGTTGTGGCAGGTGTTGTGTGGCGGGTGTTGTGTGGCAGGTGTTGTGTGGCAGGTGTTGTGTGGCAGGTGTTGTGTGGCTGGTGTTGTGTGTTGTCTGGCAGGTGTTGTGGCAGGTGTTGTGTGGCAGGTGTTGTGGCAGGTGTTGTGTGGCGGGTGTTGTGTGGCAGGTGTTGTGTGGCGGGTGTTGTGTGGCAGGTGTTGTGGCAGGTGTTGTGTGGCGGGTGTTGTGTGGCAGGTGTTGTGTGGCAGGTGTTGTGTGGCAGGTGTTGTGTGGCAGGTGTTGTGTGGCGTGTTGTGTGACAGGTGTTGTGCAGGTGTTTTGGGGCAGGTGTTGTGTGGCAATCGTTGTGTGGCAGGTGTTGTGTGGCAGGTGTTGTGTGGCAGGTATTGTGTGGAGGGTGTTGTGTGACAGTTGTTGGGTGGCAGGTGTTATGTGGCACGTGTTGTGTGGCGGGTGTTGTGTGACAGGTGTTGGGTGGCAGGTGTTGTGTGGCGGGTGTTGTGTGACAGGTGTTGTGTGACAGGTGTTGGGTGGCAGGTGTTGTGTGGCGGGTGTTGTGTGGCAGGTATTGTGTGGCGGGTGTTGTGTGACAGGTGTTGGGTGGCAGGTGTTGTGTGGCAGGTGTTGTGTGACAGGTGTTGTGTGGCGGGTGTTGTGTGGCAGGTATTGTGTGGCGGGTGTTGTGTGACAGGTGTTGTGTGGGAGGTGTTGTGTGGCAGGTGTTGTGGCAGGTGTTGTGTGGCGGGAGTGTTGTGTGGCAGGTGTTGTGTGGCGGGTTGTGTGGCAGGTGTTGTGTGGCGGGTGTTGTGTGGTAGGTGTTGTGTGCAGGTGTTGTGTGGCGTGTGGTGGGTGTTGTGTGGCAGGTGTTGTGTGGCGGGTGTTGTGTGGCAGGTGTTGTGGCAGGTGTTGTGTGGCGGGTGTTGTGTGGCAGGTGTTGTGTGGCAGGTGTTGTGTGGCAGGTGTTGTGTGGCAGGTGTTGTGTGGCAGGTGTTGTGTGGCAGGTGTTGTGTGGCGGGTGTTGTGTGGCAGGTGTTGTGGCAGGTGTTGTGTGGCAGGTGTTGTGGCAGGTGTTGTGTGGCAGGTGTTGTGTGGCAGGTGTTGTGTGGCGGGTGTTGTGTGGCAGGTGTTGTGTGGCAGGTGTTGTGTGGCGGGTGTTGTGTGGCAGGTGTCGTGTGGCGGGTGTTGTGTGGCAGGTGTTGTGGCAGGTGTTGTGGCAGGTGTTGTGTGGCAGGTGTTGTGGCAGGTGTTGTGTGGCGGGTGTTGTGTGGCAGGTGTTGTGTGGCAGGTGTTGTGGCAGGTGTTGTGTGGCGGGTGTTGTGTGGCAGGTGTTGTGTGGCAGGTGTTGTGGCGGGTGTTGTGTGGCAGGCGTTGGGTTACGAACAGTTTAAGCTGATAGTGCCTTAGTGTTCCAAATACGTAGGGAGTGAAGTTGTAGTTTACTGAAGTGCCTCGTTCAGTGCCTCGTTCAGTACCTCGTTCAGTGCCACATTCAGTGCCACATTCAGTGCCTCGTTCAGTTCCTCGTTCAGTTCCACGTTCAGTGCCATGTTCAGTGCCATGTTCAGTGCCTCGTTCATTGCCACGTTCAGTGCCTCGTTCAGTTCCTCGTTAAGTTCCTCGTTCAGTTCCACGTTCAGTGCCATGTTCAGTGCCACATTCAGTGCCTCGTTCAGTTCCTCGTTCAGTGCCACATTCAGTGCCTCGTTCAGTTCCTCGTTCAGTTCCACGTTCAGTGCCATGTTCAGTGCCTCGTTCATTGCCACATTCAGTGCCACATTCAGTGCCACATTCAGTGCCTCGTTCGTTGCCACATTCAGTGCCACATTCAGTGCCACATTCAGTGCCTCTTTCATTGCCACATTCAGTGCCTCGTTCAGTGCCACATTCAGTGCCTCTTTCATTGCCACATTCAGTGCCTCGTTCAGCGCCACATTCAGTGCCTCGTTCAGTGCCGCGTTCAGTGCCACATTCAGTGCCACATTCAGTGCCACATTCAGCGCCACATTCAGTGCCACATTCAGTGCCACATTCAGCGCCACATTCAGTGCCTCGTTCAGTGCCACATTCAGTGCCTCGTTCAGCGCCACATTCAGTGCCTCGTTCAGTGCCGCGTTCAAAAATAAACTTCCTGCACAGTCAGCAGAAAATTCCCCAATTTTTGTTTTCATTCTTCCAGTTTAGAATTTTTTTCTTTATTTTTTTATTCTGTCTTCATGTATGTCGAGTGAATAATTCCGAGCACTTGCTCCGTCACGAGTAATCTCCGTGATTGTCTTAGCTTCTTTGTGTCTGCAGGGGGTCAAGCTCTAGCTCTCTGCTCCTCCATTATCTCATATGGGTTACTGCTTCCTCTCTCGTACCAGTTCCTAATCACTTGAATGGAGATGGCATCCACAATTTCTCTTTTTAATTTGTTCCAAGATCATTTTTAACGTTCCTCTGACTCACTTGACCTTATTACCCAAGAATGTATTCCCTCTTATTTCGCCTCACCTGTAATATCGACCTTTATCTGCTCTCAGGATTATGTATGATGTGATCATGTCTCCCCTGGTCTCTTACATGGGGAGAGTGTGGAACCCTTTGAAAGACGCAAGGATCTGAGGGTGGACATTACATGTAACCTCTCACATGAGACACACCAGACAACCTCAGGGGGTTTTGCAAGTTGCTAAATATAAATATTAAAAAATGATAATCGTAGAATTTTCAACGTTGCCCATTTAGCGTCGGCTACCTCCTAATGGTTATAATCATAGCTATAATTTTTAAAGGGGCGGGCCGTAAGCCAGCTAAAGTCCTCAGTCAGATGACAAAAAGCTCCAACTGCTGGTCATCATATGATTTATAAGACCCACGTCAGGAAACGCTTGGACTGGTTTCCTGACAAACCTAACCTAACCCACCTCACTGCCAGAAGCTTTGTTCAGTCTGCTTACTTGTGATACGATGTAAGTTTTCAGAGTTACGTGACTTAACCTTACTTACAAGAGAGAAAAACAATATTTGTAAGTTATGGGAAACGTTGTTAAACCGACGCTCGGAACCTTCAACTAAAATGAACTTATTAAGAGAAGTCGTGTGCCTATTTTATGTCTTCCAATTTGTTTGTTCTAAACTGTGTACCCCAAAGTTTGTGCACCAAGTGGTGTGAACAAAGTGGTGTGAACAAAGTGGTGTGCACAAAGTGGTGTGAACAAAGTGGTGTGAACAAAGTGGTGTGCACAAAGTGGTGTGCACAAAGTGGTGTGCACCAAGTGGTGTGAACAAAGTGGTGTGCACAAAGTGGTGTGAACAAAGTGGTGCGCACAAAGTGGTGTGCACAAAGTGGTGTGAACAAAGTGGTGTGAACAAAGTGGTGTGCACCAAGTGGTGTGCACAAAGTGATGTGCACCAAGTGGTGTGCACCAAGTGGTGTGCACCAAGTGGTGTGCACAAAGTGGTGTGCACAAAGTGGTGTGCACCAAGTGGTGTGCACCAAGTGGTGTGCACAAAGTGGTGTGCACAAAGTGGCGTGCACAAAGTGGCGTGCACAAAGTGGCGTGCACCAAGTGGTGTGCACAAAGTGGCGTGCACCAAGTGGTGTGCACCAAGTGGTGTGCACCAAGTGGTGTGCACAAAGTGGTGTGCACAAAGTGGTGTGCACAAAGTGGCGTGCACAAAGTGGCGTGCACAAAGTGGCGTGCACAAAGTGGCGTGCACAAAGTGGCGTGCACAAAGTGGCGTGCACAAAGTGGCGTGCACAAAGTGGTGTGCACAAAGTGGTGTGCACAAAGTGGCGTGCACAAAGTGGCGTGCACAAAGTGGCGTGCACAAAGTGGCGTGCACAAAGTGGCGTGCACAAAGTGGTGTGCACAAAGTGGCGTGCACAAAGTGGCGTGCACAAAGTGGTGTGCACAAAGTGGCGTGCACAAAGTGGCGTGCACAAAGTGGCGTGCACAAAGTGGCGTGCACAAAGTGGCGTGCACAAAGTGGCGTGCACAAAGTGGCGTGCACAAAGTGGCGTGCACAAAGTGGTGTGCACAAAGTGGCGTGCACAAAGTGGCGTGCACAAAGTGGCGTGCACAAAGTGGCGTGCACAAAGTGGCGTACACAAAGTGGCGTGCACAAAGTGGCGTGCTCCAGTGCCCAACATGGATGTGCACAAATTTAATTCTGAGAGTAAGAGTCAATTTCTCCGATCATTCATATCAGTCATATATCTTCAATAAAGTAATAATTCAATTTAATGGCTGGCGAAAATTTTAAATGTCAAATCTTTAATGTATTTATCAGAAGAACGCATGTGGTTGCTCTCTCTCTCTCTCTCTCTCTCTCTCTCTCTCTCTCTCTCTCTCTCTCTCTCTCTCTCTCTCTCTCTCTCTCTCTCTCTCTCTCTCTCTCTCTCTCTCTCTCCCTCTCTCTCCCTCTCTCTCTCTCTCTCTCTCTCTCTCTCTCTCTCTCTCTCTCTCTCTCTCTCTCTCTCTCTCTCTCTCTCTCTCTCTCTCTCTCTCTCTCGCCCCTTCTCTCACTCTTTTTTTTACACAGGGTTAGGTTAGGTTTAGGATCCCTAGCTTTATTGACAAGCTATTTACAAATTAATAATTCTTAACTTTATTGAGAAGCTAAGAGCTGTTACCTACATCAGCTCATTTGAAAGCATTTTGTTATGAAATATACAAGTAGGGAACAGGATGAAGTTGGAGCCATCTGTTGGCCAGCATTTTCATTTGATCAACTGCACGTTGATATCATAATGTTGAACGAATGTATTCTAGACTCGAACCATCCTGGGGATAAATGATCTCAGATGAAGTGATGTTCTGGAGAAGGGTACAGCCAGAGAGAAGTTGCTGCTTTCTACCCGTCTTGTGGTATAGAAGAAGAAGAAGAAGAAGAAGAAGGAGGAGGAGGAAAAGGAGGAGGAAGAGGAGGAGGAGGAGAAGGAGGAGAGGTGCTAGTGGAAAAAGAGAGATAAGACGAATAGGAATGGGAGATGAAGGGGAAAGAGAATGGGAGAAATAGAAGGAATACGAGGTCTAGGGATGAGATGGGGAAAGGAAGAGGTGGCTGAGAAAGGTAGAAGGGTAATGGACATGAAAAATGAAAGGAGCAACGTGCATACAGGAGGCAATATGGAGGGTGAGAAAATAAGATGAAATAATAATAATAACAATAATAATAATAATAATAATAATAATAATAATAATAATAATAATAATAATATCTTAATTTCTACAAATATATGTACAAGGTATACAAGTCTAGGTGACATCACTGACATACTAATATACAGAAAGGCTATTGTTATGCAGTGCATTTCTGGCAAACTAGGTCACTTTTGTACTCAGGATGCGATCAACACCAGTCTGCTAACACCCAGATACCTACTTAATGTTAGGTGAACAGGGACAACAGGTGTCTTAAGGATACACGTCCTAAAGTCTCCACCCGTACCAGGGATCAAACCACGGACCTCAATGAAAAGATTAAATGAAGAAGGGAGGAGGAAATGTAAAAATGGATAAGAACAAGAGAAAGAGAAGATAATGGGGACGAGATGGAGTAATAGAGAACGAGAAGAGAGAGAGTAGGAAAAAGAAGGAAGGAGGGAGGTGGGAGGGAGGAGGTGCCACACTACTCTCCGCCATCTGGCCCTCTACTTTAAGGTTGCTGGTGGGATGTGTAGGTCACATATGGCCGGATATTCTGTATAACACAAAGGATAAACTAATTGCTGTTTTGCACTTTCTTGCATCTTCGAACTTTTTTTTTAATCCGTTTGTGTAAATGTTGCATAAAGGGAGGAAGAAAACAGAGAATGAAGAACAGGAGTATGAAGTGACGGAGCAGGAAGACGTATGGAGGAGAGGGTATGGAGAAGAGGAGAGAGCAGGAAGAGAAGGGTATATGGAAAGGAGAAAGACTTATGGAGATATAGGAAATGTAGAAGGAAGACTGACAAATGAGGAATGGAGCGGAGGAGGAAGAGGAGGAGGTTATGGAGAAGAGACAAAGGAAGTACAGAGAGAAGATTAACGATAGGGGTAAGGAGAGGAGGAAGAGGAGGAGGAGGAGGAAATATAAGAAAGAAGTGGAGTATGAGGAGATATTAAGAAGATATAGGAAGGTTTCCTATGGACTGCAACTCTTGCAAGAGATGAGGAGAGAGTACTGAGAGTAACAGTCTAGTATAGTGTCTCCACAGCCACCAACTTCTCCCCAGTAAGACCACCACATTTCTTCTTAGTAACTTATCGAAAAAATTTCCAGCGTTGTTTGCTATAATTTGTTTCCAAAGTACTAGAACCATTTGGTTATTCAGTGATTTCAATGTATTTAATTTTTTTTTTATCAGATTTACACATTCATTATCTGTTTGAAAGGTTTTAAGACAAATTTTGACATTCTGCAATCTATATCCTTAATTGTTTCCGTGTCATCGGATGTGAGTATAGGCAAATTTATACGAAAGGGAAAATATCCCCGTTATTTATGCCGAGAGAGATTCTGGGTTCTTGGTCAAATAAGTATCCTTTCTAGAGAAGAGGTTCCTGCTCCTAAACATCAGCCACTGTAACCTCAGTACACACACAGGCGCGCTAACGCATGCACGCGCGCGCGCGCACACACACACACACACACACACACACACACACACACACACACACACACACACACACACACACACACACACACACACACACACACACACACACACACACACACACACACACACACACACACACACACCTCTGTAAGGATTAACTCTTTAGGTGAAGCTCTCGTGGTCCTCCTTTCCCCTGGATACCTAATTCCCCTTATTATTTTTCTTCTTTCTTCACTTTTTCCTATTTGTTTCTTCTTCTTCTTCTTCTTCTTCTTCTTCTTCTTCTTCTTCTTCTTCTTCTTCTTCTTCTTCTTCTTCTTCTTCTTCTTCTTCTTCTTCTTCTTCTTCTTCTTCTTCTTCTTCTTCTTCTTCTTCTTCTTCTTCTTCTTCTTCTTCTTCTTATTATTATTATTATTATTATTATTATTATTATTATTATTGTTATAAGTAGTAGTATTAATATGGCTATTATAATATGATTGATTGTATAATACAAAAGGAAAGTATGATAAAGTCATTGACTGGTGGATACACGTCACTGGTGGATACACGTCACTGGTGGATACACGTCACTGGTGGATACACGTCACTGGTGGATACACGTCACTGGTGGATACACGTCACTGGTGGATACACGTCACTGGTGGATACACGTCACTGGTGGATACACGTCACTGGTGGATACACGTCACTGGTGGATACACGTCACTGGTGGATACACGTCACTGGTGGATACACGTCACTGGTGGATACAGGTCACTGGTGGATACACGTCACTGGTGGATACACGTCACTGGTGGATACAGGTCACTGGTTGATACACGTCACTGGTTGATACACGTCACTGGTGGATACAGGTCACTGGTGGATACACGTCACTGGTGGATACACGTCACTGGTGGATACACGTCACTGGTGGATACAGGTCACTGGTGGATACAGGTCACTGGTGGATACAGGTCACTGGTGGATACACGTCACTGGTGGATACACGTCACTGGTGGATACACGTCACTGGTGGATACACGTCACTGGTGGATACACGTCACTGGTTGATACACGTCACTGGTGGATACAGGTCACTGGTGGATACAGATCACTGGTGGATACACGTCACTGGTGGATACACGTCACTGGTGGATACACGTCACTGGTGGATACACGTCACTGGTGGATACACGTCACTGGTGGATACACGTCACTGGTGGATACACGTCACTGGTGGATACAGATCACTGGTGGATACACGTCACTGGTGGATACACGTCACTGGTGGATACACGTCACTGGTGGATACACGTCACTGGTGGATACACGTCACTGGTGGATACACGTCACTGGTGGATACACGTCACTGGTGGATACACGTCACTGGTGGATACAGGTCACTGGTGGATACAGGTCACTGGTGGATACAGGTCACTGGTGGATACAGGTCACTGGTGGATACAGGTCACTGGTGGATACAGGTCACTGGTGGATACAAGTCACTGGTGGATACAGGTCACTGGTGGATACAAGTCACTGGTGGATACAGGTCACTTGTGGATACAGGTCACTGATGGATACAGGTCACTGGTGGATACAGGTCACTGGTGGATATAAGTCACTGGTGGATACAGGTCACTGGTGGATACAGGTCACTGGTGGAAACAGGTCACTGGTGGATACAGGTCACTGGTGGAAACAGGTCACTGGTGGATACAGGTCACTGATGGATACAAGTCACTGGTGGATACAGGTCACTGGTGGATACAAGTCACTGGTGGATACAGGTCACTGGTGGATACAAGTCACTGGTGGATACAGGTCACTGGTGGATACAAGTCACTGGTGTATACAGGTCACTGGTGGATACAGGTCACTGGTGGATACAGGTCACTGGTGGATACAGGTCACTGGTGGATACAGGTCACTGGTGGATACACGTCACTGGTGGATACAGGTCACTGGTGGATACAGGTCACTGGTGGATACAAGTAACTGGTGGATACAGGTCACTGGTGGATACAAGTCACTGGTGGATACAGGTCACTGGTGGATACAGGTCACTGGTGGATACAGGTCACTGGTGGATACAGGTCATTGATTGATACAGGTCACTGGTGGATACAGGTCACTGGTGGATACAGGTCACTGGTGGATACAGGTCACTGGTGGATACAGGTCACTGGTGGATACAGGTCACTAGTGGATACAGGTCACTAGTGGACACAGGTCACTGGTGGATACAGGTCACTGGTGGATACAGGTCACTGGTAGATACAGGTCACTAGTGGATACAGGTCACTGGTGGATACAGGTCACTAGTGGATACAGGTCACTGGTGGATACAGGTCACTGGTGGATACAGGTCACTGGTGGATACAGGTCACTGGTGGATACTGGTCACTAGTGAATACAGGTCACTATAGATACAGGTCACTGGTGGATACAGGTCACTGGCGGATACAGGTCACTGGTGGATACAGGTCACTGGTGGATACAGGTCACTAGTGGGTACAGGTCACTGGTGGATACAGGTCACAGGTGGATACAAGTCACTGGTGGATACAGGTCACAGGTTAATACAGGTCACTGGTGGATACAGGTCACTGCTGGATACAGGTCACTGGTAGATCCAGGTTGCTAGTGGATACAGGTCACTGGTGGATACAGGTCACTGGTGGATACAGGTCACTGGTGGATACAGGTCACTGGTGGATACTGGTCACTAGTGGATACAGGTCACTGGTGGATACAGGTCACTGGTGGATACAGGTCACTAGTGGATACAGGTCACTGGTGGGTACAGGTCACTGGTGGATACAGGTCACTGGTGGATACAGGTCAATGGTGGATTCAGGTCACTGGTGGATACAGGTCACTGGGGGATACAGGTCACTGGTAGATACAGGTCACTAGTGGATACAGGTCACTGGTGGATACAGGTCACTAGTGGATGCAGGTCACTAGTGGATACAGGTCACTGGTGGATACAGGTCACTGGTGGATACAGGTCACTGGTGGATACATGTCACTGGTGGATACGTCACTGGTAGATACAGGTCACTGGTGGATACAGGTCACTGGTGGATACAGGCCACTGGTGGATACAGGTCACTGGTGGGTACAGGTCACTGGTGGATACAGGTCACTGGTGGATACAGGTCACTGGTGGATTCAGGTCACTGGTGGATACAGGTCACTGGGGGATACAGGTCATGGTGGATACAGGTCACTAGTGGATGCAGGTCACTAGTGGATACAGGTCACTGGTGGATACAGGTCACTGGTGGATGAAGGTCACTGGTGGATACAGGTCACTGGTAGATACAGGTCACTGGTGAATACACGTCACTGGTGGATACACGTCACTGGTAGATACAGGTCACTGGTGGATACAGGTCACTGGTGGATACAGGTCACTGGGGGATACAGGCCACTGGTGGATACAGGTCACTGGTGGGTACAGGTCACTGGTGGATACAGGTCACTGGTGGATACAGGTCACTGGTGGATTCAGGTCACTGGTGGATACAGGTCACTGGTGGATTCAGGTCACTGGTGGATACAGGTCACTGGTGGATACAGGTCACTGGTGGATACAGGTCACTGGTGGATACAGGTCACTGGTGGATACAGGTCACTGGTGGATACAGATCACTGGTGGATACAGGTCACTGGTGGATACAGGTCACTGGTGGATACAGATCACTGGTGGATACATGTCACTGGTGGATACAGGTCACTGGTGGATACAGGTCACTGGTAGATACAGGTCACTGGTGGATACAGGTCACTGGTGGATACAGGTCACTGGTGGATACAGGCCACTGGTGGATACAGGTCACTGGTGGGTACAGGTCACTGGTGGATACAGGTCACTGGTGGATACAGGTCACTGGTGGATTCAGGTCACTGGTGGATACAGGTCACTGGTGGATTCAGGTCACTGGTGGATACAGGTCACTGGTGGATACAGGTCACTGGTGGATACAGATCACTGGTGGATACAAGTCACTGGTGGATACAGGTCACTGGTGGATACAGATCACTGGTGGATACATGTCACTGGTGGATACAGGTCACTGGTGGATACAGGTCACTGGTAGATACAGGTCACTGGTGGATACAGGTCACTGGTGGATACAGGTCACTGGTGGATACAGGCCACTGGTGGATACAGGTCACTGGTGGGTACAGGTCACTGGTGGATACAGGTCACTGGTGGATACAGGTCACTGGTGGATTCAGGTCACTGGTGGATACAGGTCACTGGTGGATTCAGGTCACTGGTGGATACAGGTCACTGGTGGATACAGGTCACTGGTGGATACAGGTCACTGGTGGATACAGGTCACTGGTGGATACAGATCACTGGTGGATACAGATCACTGGTGGATACAGGTCACTGGTGGATACAGGTCACTGGTGGATACAGATCACTGGTGGATACAGATCACTGGTGGATACAGGTCACTGGTGGATACAGGTCACTGGTGGATACAGATCACTGGTGGATACATGTCACTGGTGGATACAGGTCACTGGTGGATACAGGTCACTGGTGGATACAGATCACTGGTGGATACAGGTCACTGGTGGATACAGGTCACTGGTGGATACATGTCACTGGTGGATACAGGTCACTGGTGGATACAGGTCACTGGTGGATACAGATCACTGGTGGATACAGGTCACTGGTGGATACAGGTCACTGGTGGATACACGTCACTGGTGGATACAGGTCACTGGTGGATACAGGTCGCTGGTGGATACATGTCACTGGTGGATACAGGTCACTGGTGGATACAGGTCACTGGTGGATACAGATCACTTGTGGATACAGGTCACTGGTGGATACAGGTCACTGGTGGATACACGTCACTGGTGGATACAGGTCACTGGTGGATACAGGTCACTGGTGGATACAGATCACTGGTGGATACAGATCACTGGTGGATACAGGTCACTGGTGGATACAGGTCACTGGTGGATACATGTCACTGGTGGATACAGGTCACTGGTGGATACAGGTCACTGGTGGATACAGATCACTGGTGGATACAGGTCACTGGTGGATACAGGTCACTGGTGGATACACGTCACTGGTGGATACAGGTCACTGGTGGATACAGGTCACTGGTGGATACATGTCACTGGTGGATACAGGTCACTGGTGGATACAGGTCACTGGTGGATACAGGTCACTGGTGGATACAGATCACTGGTGGATACAGGTCACTGGTGGATACAGATCACTGGTGGATACAGATCACTGGTGGATACAGGTCACTGGTGGATACAGGTCACTGGGGGATACAGGTCATGGTGGATACAGGTCACTAGTGGATGCAGGTCACTAGTGGATACAGGTCACTGGTGGATACAGGTCACTGGTGGATGAAGGTCACTGGTGGATACAGGTCACTGGTAGATACAGGTCACTGGTGAATACACGTCACTGGTGGATACACGTCACTGGTAGATACAGGTCACTGGTGGATACAGGTCACTGGTGGATACAGGTCACTGGTGGATACAGGCCACTGGTGGATACAGGTCACTGGTGGGTACAGGTCACTGGTGGATACAGGTCACTGGTGGATACAGGTCACTGGTGGATTCAGGTCACTGGTGGATACAGGTCACTGGTGGATACAGGTCACTGGTGGATACAGGTCACTGGTGGATACAGGTCACTGGTGGATACAGGTCACTGGTGGATACAGGTCACTGGTGGATACAGGTCACTGGTGGATACAGATCACTGGTGGATACAGGTCACTGGTGGATACAGGTCACTGGTGGATACAGGTCACTGGTGGATACAGGTCACTGGTGGATACAGATCACTGGTGGATACAGGTCACTGGTGGATACAGGTCACTGGTGGATACATGTCACTGGTGGATACAGGTCACTGGTGGATACAGGTCACTGGTGGATACAGATCACTGGTGGATACAGGTCACTGGTGGATACAGGTCACTGGTGGATACACGTCACTGGTGGATACAGGTCACTGGTGGATACAGGTCACTGGTGGATACATGTCACTGGTGGATACAGGTCACTGGTGGATACAGGTCACTGGTGGATACAGATCACTGGTGGATACAGGTCACTGGTGGATACAGGTCACTGGTGGATACACGTCACTGGTGGATACATGTCACTGGTGGATACAGGTCACTGGTGGATACAGGTCACTGGTGGATACAGATCACTGGTGGATACAGATCACTGGTGGATACAGGTCACTGGTGGATACAGGTCACTGGTGGATACATGTCACTGGTGGATACAGGTCACTGGTGGATACAGGTCACTGGTGGATACAGATCACTGGTGGATACAGGTCACTGGTGGATACAGGTCACTGGTGGATACACGTCACTGGTGGATACAGGTCACTGGTGGATACAGGTCACTGGTGGATACATGTCACTGGTGGATACAGGTCACTGGTGGATACAGGTCACTGGTGGATACAGGTCACTGGTGGATACAGATCACTGGTGGATACAGATCACTGGTGGATACAGGTCACTGGTGGATACAGATCACTGGTGGATACACGTCACTGGTGAATACAGGTCATTAAGTGCTGTGATTAAACTCCTTTCGCGAGAGAAAGTAATTACCCTGCTCCGTTTATTCATGTAATTAATTTGCCAATAGTTTGAGAATGATACTTAAGTTGAGCTCTGATAATGTAATAAGAGGGACAGTATGGTTGGTTAGTGAAGGTGGGAATAATATGTAAATAACCCGCACATAGCAGAGAGAGAGAAGCTTATGACGACGTTTCGGTCCAACCTGAACCATTTACAAGTGTCACTTGTAAATGGTCTAAGTCGGACCGAAACTTCTCTCTCCTATGTGCAAATTATTTGTGTGTTGTTCGAGCCCTGGTACTGTGCACTTGTGGTCTTCTTGAAGGTGGGAAGTCATGATGACTGGAAGGGGGAGGTGTGTCGCCTGGAACATATTTCAAGACAATAAGATGGAGTGAGCTGAAGGCTTAGGATCACTGATCTGTGGGGAGGGGGGGGGACGCATTCTTCGGCCACTCTTCTTAGGATGAAGTGAGGTTGAGAGATTATTTGGGTGTCTGTAACTATTGGTGGAAGTACTAAAACTATGGACGGAAGTCTGGAGAGTGAGTAATAAGGGTCCGAGAGTGTAAGTGTTGATAAACAGTGACGCTCCATTCTTGATATGCCTTGAAAAAAAAAGAAGGAATATGAGAGGAATTTGCTTTATCTAAACTAGGATTTTCTTTATTTATTCAGAAAATACTTTTGTTTTTATATAGAAATTGTAGCCAGTGTTATAATTTATTTTCTGTTTAGGAATGTGTAGACATTAATTAAATATAAAACTGAAGAAAATTGTTGAATATCGTATCTCATTTTTATGGTTGAGAAGACTGGATATTATGACGCTCCCATCTTGGGGATACCTGAAGGATGTTTCCGGGGGTCAACGCCCCCTCGGCTTGGTCCCAGACAGGCCTCCTGGTGGATCAAGGCCTGATCAACCAGGCTGTTACTGCTGACCACAAGCAGTCCAATGTACGAACTACAGCCCAGTTGTCGAGGAACTGAAGACAACATGAGGTTTGTTGTTAATTTTCATTGTACATGGAGGGAAGACTCTGAAGAGTCGGGGACCTCTAACACTCATCTAGTTTACTCTTATGTAGTCATCAAGCCCCTGCTTTTTATTGGCGGTATTTTCCATCGTCTGCCAAGCATCCACTGGAGATGGAAATTAATGGGGAAAGGTAGGGGTGGCAATGTGAGGGCTCGTATTACCTTCATTAATGGGGGGATAAGTTAGCTATACAGACCAGTGGAGCTCAGCCTAGACCATGTGTGGACCAAAATACGAAGTGGAGGTTTATGAGTGAACTTTTGTCTAGTAATTACATGTGTACAGCAATTTTCACCAGTGTCATTTGTATTCCCATTTCTCATAATTATATAACAGATCACTATATAACCTCCATTACATAGCATAATATTTCCCTCCCAGAAACCCTGTAACTGCCTCTTTACTAAGAATAACATATTTATTTCCCATACTTTCATTATTTCGTTATCAGTGTAATAAATTATTGACCTTCCTCACGTATCTGTACATACTTTCTCCAGAAAAATTCCAGTTACATAGACTGCTCATTAAGTGGAGTGTAAGTGTTGTAAGGTGCTCTAAAGGGAGATGAAGAGGGGGGAAGAGGAGGGAGGCTGTAGGAGGAGAAGGAGAAGATTGGGAATGAAACGAGGAAGAAGGGAGGGAGAATTTAACGGGGAAGCGGCCCAGCTCATACATAATTTTGCTGCGGCTGCAGACGTGGCTATCGTCTTTAAAACTTAACAGCAGTGCCCATCAGAGCCTCACGGTAACCCCTAAACTTAACACTTAGCTGCTGCCAACCCAACATCATGGGTATACTGGCCCAGCTGTGGCACGTCTGCTGCCAGAGGTGAAGCTTGAGTGGGGCTGAAGGCAGGAGGAGTAGGAGGAGTGGGAGTGGAGGAGAGGTGGGGGAATTATGACAAGGGGGTCGTTACGCGCGTCTACCCTGATGACGTTAATGAAGGCTGATAGCAGGGATGTAGGAGGAAAACATGGGGAGGAGAGGAGCAGAGATTGGTGAAGGATTTTGAAGAAAAGGAGATGGGGAAGAGAGGAAAGGTGAAAGAAAGATGAAGAGAGAGAGAGAGAGAGAGGAGAGAGAGAGAGAGAGAGAGAGAGAGAGAGAGAGAGAGAGATATACAGAGAGAGAGAGAGAGAGAGAGAGAGAGAGAGAGAGAGAGAGAGAGAGAGAGAGAGAGAGAGAGAGAGAGAGAGAGAGAGCCTGTAATGAGAATTAATTAAAATGCAGTACACCTTATATGTCAGACTAGTATGCGCCACCACTGTGCAGCCCGCACCTACTCAACCAGAGAGAAGCTCGAGGAAGTCCAGAGATTTGCTACTAAAATAGTCTCGGGGTTATGGAACGTGAGCTTTGAGGAATGGCTTAAAAAAAGTTAGATCTCACTATACTGGAAAAAAAATATTTAAGGAGACATGGTTACGACAAAAAATATTGAGTTGCACTGACTGGTGCAGGAGGATACTGTCTAACATAGCGGAAACATGAAGATATGGGCACAAATGTCACGTTTGAAAACAATCAGTGTAAGAACTGTGAATAAATGTAATAAGGCAGGTGTGAGACTCTGAAGCAAACTCCACACGAAGACTCACAGGTATGGTATAGAGACCTGAAAGCCTAGCAAGCAACTACCGGAATATTGTTAGAGAGCAAGCTTTTTCATAAGCGGACGATGATTGATCCTCAACATAGATTTGACAACTCGTGTAAAAATAATATAAGCGTATGTACCCAGCTGTTGAATATTTATCATGAGCAAAACCACAGGCTAAAGCTACCCTGTTCTATATCCCTCCTAAGTAGTGGGAAAAGTGGTTAACTTTTCTGTCTTACGGCAGTTCCATCACATTATATGAGCTTCGTAGAAATGTAATGAAATCTGTCAGTGGAAACTAGGAGACTTCAACTGGACGGTGAAGATATCGTCAAACATTCGAGTCCGGGTTCACCAGCTACTGCAGATTGAAGGTTTCCTTCTAGCAGAGCTGCAGTTACTATTACGTGGAAATGACCATCTCAAGTACAACAGTACGAGAAAACACACGCCACACATGCACGCACACATACACTACACACGCGCACACACAAACACAACACATGCACGCACACAGACACTACACATGCACGCACACAGACACTGCACATGCACGCACACATACACTACACACGCGCACACACAAACACTACACAAGCACGCACACAGTCGCTACACATGCACGCACACAGACGCTACACATGCACGCACACAGACACTACACATGCACGCACACAGACGCTACACATGCACGCACACAGACGCTACACATGCACGCACACAGACGCTACACATGCACGCACACAGACGCTACACATGCACGCACACAGACACTACACATGCACGCACACAGACGCTACACATGCACGCACAGACACTGCACATGCACGCACACAGACGCTACACATGCACGCACACAGACACTACACATGCACGCACACAGACGCTACACATGCACGCACACAGACGCTACACATGCACGCACACATACACTACACACGCGCACACACAAACACTACACAAGCACGCACACAGACGCTACACATGCACGCACAGACGCTACACATGCACGCACAGACGCTACACATGCACGCACAGACGCTACACATGCATGCACACAGACGCTACACATGCACGCACACAGACGCTACACATGCACGCACAGACGCTACACATGCACGCACACAGTCGCTACACATGCACGCACACAGACGCTACACATGCACGCACACAGACACTGCACATGCACGCACACAGACGCTACACATGCACGCACACAGACACTGCACATGCACGCACACAGACGCTACACATGCACGCACACAGACGCTACACATGCACGCACACAGTCGCTACACATGCACGCACACAGACGCTACACATGCACGCACACAGACACTACACATGCACGCACACAGAATGTGTCAGATAATGTGTTGATCTCGTTCCTTCTCTTAATTTTCATTTCTCTTCTCTACGTCCTCCTGTTTTTCTTCAAGAACCACAATATAAATAAGTCACTGACTTTCTTGGACTGTCATAGATAAATTACATTATACAGGATAATAGTACTTACATGTACCTGTGCCTAAATAAACTTATTTACTTAACCCATTCTTCCTACCTCCTCATCCTCCTCCTCCTCCTCCACCTCCTCTTCCTCTTCCTCCTTCTCCACCTCCTCTTCCTCCTCCTCCTCCTCCTCCTCTACCCCCTCTTCCTCTTCTTCTTCCTCTTCCTCTTCCTCTTCCTCCTCCTCCTCCTCCTCCTCCTCTTCCTCTTCCTCCACCTCCTCTTCCTCCTCCTCCTCCTCTACCCCCTCTTCCTCTTCTTCTTCCTCTTCCTCTTCCTCCTCCTCCACCTCCTCTTCCTCTTCCTCTTCCTCTTCCTCTTCCTCTTCCTCTTTCTCCTCCTCCACCTCCTCTTCCTCTTCCTCCTCCACCTCCTCTTCCTCTTCCTCCTCCTCCACCTCCTCTTTCTCTTCCTCCTCCTCCTCCTCCACCTCCTCTTTCTCTTCCTCTTCCTCCTCCTCCACCTCCTCTTTCTCTTCCTCTTCCTCCTCCTCCATCTCCTCTTCCTCTTCCTCTTCCTCCTACTCCTCCTCCTCCTCCTCCTCCTCCTCCTCCACCTCCTCTTCCTCCACTTGCTCCTCCTCTTCCTCCTCCTCCTCCTCCACCTCCTCTTCCTCCTCCTCCTCCTCCACCTTCTCTTCCTCTTCCTCTTCCTCCTCCTCTTCCTATTCCACTTCCTGACGACTCTATGACTGAAGAAATACTTCCTAACGTCCCTGTGATTCGTCTGAGTCTTCAGCTTCCAGTTGTGACCCCTTGTTTCTGTGTCCCCTCTCTGGAACATCCTATCTCTGTCCACCTTGTCTATTCCCCGCAGTATCTTGTATGTCGTTATCAAGTTTCCCCTGACCCTTCTGTCCTCCAGTGTCGTCAGTCCGATTTCCCTCAACCTTTCCTCGTACGACATTCCCCTGAGCTCTGGGACTAGCCTTGTTGCAAACCTTTGTACTTTCTCTAACTTCTTGACGTGCTTGACCAGGTGTGGGTTCCAGACTGGTGCTGCATACTCCAGTATGGGCCTAACATACCCAGTGTACAGTGTCTTGAACGATTCCTTATTAAGGTATCGGAAGGCTATTCTCAGGTTTGCCAGGCGCCCGTATGCTGCAGCAGTTATTTGGTTGATGTGTGCCTCCGGTGACGTGCTCGGTGTTATGGTCACCCCAAGGTCTTTCTCCCTGAGTGAGGTCTGTAGTCTTTGTCCACCTAGCCTATACTCTGTCTGCGGTCTTCTTTGCCCCTCCCCAATCTTCATGACTGCATTTGACAGGGTTGAATTCGAGAAGCCAGTTTCTGGACCACATGTCTAGCCTGTCCAGGTCTCTTTGCAGTTCTGCCTCATCCTCATCCGATTTAATTCTTCTCATCAACTTCACATCATCTGCGAATAGACACACTTCAGAGTCTATTCCTTCCATCATATCGTTCGCATATATCAAAAATAGCACTGGTTCTAGAACTGACCCCTGTGGGACCCCGCTCGTCACAGGCGCCCAATGTGATACCTCTTCACATACCATGACTTGTTGTTGCCTCCCTGTCAGGTATTCCCTGACCCATTGCAGTGCCCTCCCTGTTATATGCGCCTGATCCTCCAGCTTCTGCACTAATTTCTTGTGGGGAGCTGTGTCAAAGGCCTTCCTGCAGTCTAGGAAAACGCAATCAACCCACCCCTCTCTCTCGTGTCTTACTTAGGTTGCCTTGTCATAAAACTCCAGAAGGTTTGTGACACAGGATTTGCCCTCCATGAACCCGTGCTGGTTTTCATTTATAATCTTGTTCCGTTCCAGGTGTTCCACCACTCTCCTCCTGATAATCTTCTCCGTGACTTTGCACACAATACATGTCAGAGACACAGGTCTGTAATTTAGTGCCTCATTTCTGTTTCCTTTCTTAAATATGGGAACTACATTTGCTGACTTCCGTTTCTCAGGTAGTTGCCCAGTTTCAAGGGATGTGTTGAAGACTGTGGTTAGGGGTACGCACAGCATCTCTGCTCCTTTTCTAAGGACCCATGGGGAGATATTGTCCGGTCCCATCACCTTTGAGGTATCAAGGTCACTTAGCAGCTTCTGCACCTCCTCCTCGGTTGTTCGTATGTCATCCAACACTTGTTGGTATATTCCCTCTTAATGTTCCCTTCTGTGCTGTCTTCCCAGAGCCCTTCCTGTCTCTACTGTAAAAACTTCCTTAAATCTCCCGTTTAGCTCCTCACATACCTCCTGATCATTTCTTGTGAGTTCTCCACCTTCTGTCATCAGTCTGATCACCTGGTCTTTGACTGTTGTCTTCCTCCTGATGTGGCTATACAACAGTTTCGGGTCAGTCTTGATTTTCGATGCTATGTTATTTTCATACTGTTGCTGGGCCTCCCAGCGTGTGTGTGTGTGTGTGTGTGTGTGTGTGCGTTTGTTTGTATGGTGTGTGTCTGTGTGTGTATGTATGTGTGTGGTGTGTGTCTGTGTGTGTGTGTGTGTGTGTGTGTGTGTGTGTGTGTGTGTGTGTGTGTGTGTATGGTGTGTGTCTGTGTGTGTACCCAGCATCACCAGACTGCGTCTTGTGCTGGTGGTCGGAAAGTCGAGATGGCACAAGTAATCTTGGTTTATCTCAGTCACTGCAGGAGAGATTATTATTAATCTCAACTTTGACAGGAGGTTATTATCGGGCGATGAGTGATTTTATCTCCTCTTCCTTCCACGACTCTTCTCTTTCCTTT
>NC_091295.1:62815477-62827977 GCF_038502225.1 Cherax quadricarinatus | reverse complement strand
TGCATCACTTGTCCATCTTCAAGAAAACACCGTAGAACTGGCTGTAGAACAGATGTGTCTAGTTGTAGTCTTTCTCTTTGATCTTCTAAATGGTCACATAGGATAAATAGTATTCGCATGTGTTGTGCGCAGGACTGCTGGACGTTAAAGTGACATATTACTAGACAGCTTCCCATGTCACCGGTGTTTACAACAATCAACAGTACTAAATAAACTAGAGCTCGTGACGGGTCTCTGACTGGACGTGTAAGCCTCTCTCCTTAGATGTACCTTTCCTTAAGTACTTCCAGAGATTCAACTGTGATAATTAAGTGACACCCTTGTAAAAATCAGTGTCCCAAAGGCATTCAGTTTCACGAGAAAATCACAACACGTCTGACACAAATGTTATGATTTTAGCTGGAGGCTCTTTGTCTTGAAAGAAATATTACTCCTGTAACGAATAAATTTTACACATTGTGAAAATTTTCTTCCAATCTTTACTTTCTTTGATATATTTTCCTCTCTGATTTATAGGATCTTCTTAAAGATAGTTCTCAGGCTTCACTTGTTTTCCTAATATATGTGAGTCACAAGTACACGGCTATTTCATGGGTATACATACCTGGCTGATAGGTGCACATACCTGGTTCATAGGTGCATACAACTGATTCACGGGTACACATGTGCTTCACTTAGTTGGTTATAAAATAAACCCATCATTTTAAGACTCGCTTCTTCTAAACACTGGTATAATATGAGAGCATGGCAGAGTCTGAGGATTCTTCCGCTGCGTCAGGTAATCAAAACAAGAGTGCTCTTGAGTGCAAGACAATGACTGATTGTTATCTTGCTCCAAGAGCCTAAAGAGAAAGTATTTAAGACGCTCAGTTCACCCGGTGGAGATTCTGAAGCGTTGTAATGGCGAAGCACCGAAGCATCGCCGTACTAAAGCTTAGTCATTAAAGCTTCGCCGTACCAAAGCTTCGTCATTAAAGCTTCGCCATGCTACGTCTAGGGAATGAGAGTTTTGGTTCTAGGAAGGGAAAGATAGCTTACATTGAGTTGATCAAGAGCTCTCCGTCAGTAGTGGCGCACTTGAGTCCCTGGAAGAAGCTCGTATGAAATATATGATTTCATTCATTCAGAATCATGGAAAACGTGTGTTGGTCACCAGGTGACGATGCATTTTCTTGCACTAGTTTTAAGTCTTGTAAACATATTGCGTGTTCTTAGGTTTTTAAGTACTGGTTTGGAAATAGAGTAGTTGATGAGTGGAACAGTCTACCTAATAGGGTCATTGAGGGTAAAAGCTTGGGTAGTTTCAAATATAGATTAGATAAATACATGAGTGAGAGGGGGGTTAGATCTGAGTGGGATTTGCACATGAATTAATAGGGTTATCAAAACTTCTCTATTCCTTGGGTAACATTGAAAATGGATTGGGTAAATATTTTTTGTTAGTGAGTTTGGGTTTGAGAGAGACCTGCCTAGCATGGGCCAGTATTCCTGCTGCAATGTTCCTCCTTTCTTATGTTTTAATATTTGCGGTTATCTAGGGTATAAGACGCCTATTTTTTCTCCTTAAGAGTCCTTAAGATAAAGCAAAAATGTCGTATTTTTCATTAGGAAAAACATTTATTAAATTTTCACTCCAAAATTAATGATTTTTACGGAGCTTGATTATGAAAATAGGTAAGAAGGCAATGAAAAAAGAAACAGTGTGGCATATGCTATTCACCTACAAACACAACCCACGAAAAAATTAGAGAGACGACACTAGCTGACGATGTTCTCCCAAAAATCAATACATGACGAATGCTTATAGAAAAATATATAAAATATTTGCCAACTGAGCTTGTAAATGGGACGCTCTCTAGATTCGGTTTAATCCATTTACACGCATTCAGCTCCACAGGATGGCTCGCCCAGCTGAGATCAAAGTGGGAAGCTGCAAAAAAATGGACCACCATGATGGAGGAATGTTTTTTGTCAATAAAGGCTCCCCTTCCCCGCCTTTCCCCCATCTCCCAAAAATAAATTAGTAAACTGGATTTAGTTTAGGTAATATAATGGATGCAGCATTCTGGAATGTATGCTACAGGGAAGAGGAAGGAAGATGAAAGAAATGTTTAGTAATTGATACAGACTGAGAGACGGAGACAGACATAATAGTCTGTCAGGTTTAAAATCTATAGAAAGTTCTTGAATCGTTAAGAAAGTCTTTCATTTAAACACTGACAGCAAGGCAAAAAATCCGATGAAGCTGATACTGTATACACTGAGATATACACCTTTCGTGTATATACACTGAGATATACACCTTTCGTGTATATACACTGAGATATACACCTCTCGTGTATGTACACTGAGATATACACCTCTCGTGTATATACACTGAGATATACACCTCTCGTGTATGTACACTGAGATATACACCTCTCGTGTATATACGCTGAGATATACACCTCTCGTGTATATACACTGAGATATACACCTCACGTGTATATACACTGAGATATACACCTCTCGTGTATGTACACTGAGATATACACCTCTCGTGTATATACACTGAGATATATACCTCTCGTGTATATACACTGAGATATACGTCTCTCGTGTATATACGCTGAGATATACACCTCTCGTGTATGTACACTGAGATATACACCTCACGTGTATATACACTGAGATATACACCTCTCGTGTATATACACTGAGATATATACAGCTTGTGTATATACACTCAGATATACACCTCTCGTGTATATACACTGAGATATACACCTCTCGTGTATATACACTGAGATATACACCTCTCGTGTATATACACTGAGATATACACCTCTCGTGTATATACACTGAGATATACACCTCTCGTGTATATACACTGAAATATACACCTCTCGTGTATATACACTGAAATATACACCTCTCGTGTATATACACTGAGATATACACCTCTCGTGTATATACACTGAGATATACACCTCTCGTGTATATACACTGAGATATACACATCTCGTGTACATACACTGAGATATACACCTCTCGTGTATATACACTGAAAAATACACCTCTCGTGTATATACACTGAGATATACACCTCTCGTGTATATACACTGAAAAATACACCTCTCGTGTATATACACTGAGATATACACCTCTCGTGTATATACACTGAAAAATACACCTCTCGTGTATATACACTGAGATATACACCTCTCGTGTATATACACTGAAAAATACACCTCTCGTGTATATACACTGAGATATACACCTCTCGTGTATATACACTGAAAAATACACCTCTCGTGTATATACACTGAGATATACACCTCTCGTGTATATACACTGAAAAATACACCTCTCGTGTATATACACTGAGATATACACCTCTCGTGTATATACACTGAAAAATACACCTCTCGTGTATATACACTGAGATATACACCTCTCGTGTATATACACTGAAAAATACACCTCTCGTGTATATACACTGAGATATACACCTCTCGTGTATATACACTGAAAAATACACCTCTCGTGTATATACACTGAGATATACACCTCTCGTGTATATACACTGAAAAATACACCTCTCGTGTATATACACTGAGATATACACCTCTCGTGTATATACACTGAAAAATACACCTCTCGTGTATATACACTGAGATATACACCTCTCGTGTATATACACTGAGATATACGTCTCTCGTGTATATACACTGAGCTTCATACACTTCATAAATATCAGTCTTCTCATTTTCGTTATTATTCTTTGAATTATTTATCAATAAGTTCAGATTTAACATATAACCTGAAGAAAACATAAATAATCACATAAAAGTATTTTATAGAAATATTTTACTTGTAGTAATTAGGTTTAGTTAAATTAGTTGAAGCTGAGTTTGGTTTTTGTTTACCAAACTAACCTAACCGAACTACCGCAAGGAAATTCTCACTTAAAATAAGGATATCACAATTTTACATTCGAGAATGAGGAAAATTTATAAATTCGCACTCACACTTTTAACTTTTATGTTATAAACAAATTACCCCCAAAAAATATATGCTTGATATATTTTTTTAAAACGCACTGTCCGTTTCCCAGCACGGCAGAGTGACCCATAGACAACACATTCACCACCAGTCGTTTCCTAGTTGTTCCAGAAGTGCACGAACGTCCAAGTACAACGACCTATAGAATCGCTGCGTCCCCGCATCTGTATAAAGCGCAGGCATATTAACTCACTCTTCCTAGACTCAAATGCGAAAAACTAGTTTTAATGACATGTTTTAAACAGGTATCACTTTGCCGTGACTCCAGCTGCAAGTCACACTACAAAATTCACTTTGCGCTCACTGCTATCCAACACTATCACGTCTGCTAGATGCTCAAGCTCCTGCCTCTCAAAACTACCCACTCACCTTCCTTCTTATTGTGGCTAGCTGGTCTAGTGGCTAACGCGACGGGCTGGAGTTTTGAGACTCTATGACCGCGGGTTCAATCCCGGCCGGGGGTATGGTTTGTTTGCAATCGTGTCATTACGATTTCTTGAGTCCTTCTAACCATACCTCGAAGTTTCCTGTTACACAATATATCCACCACATGTAGTAAATGGACACACTTGTTATTTATGAAAGACCACTGAGTAAACACAGATTTGATCAGTTCCTCACTTCCATTACAAGACTCACATATAATAACAAGCTATTACTCAGAAAAGCTTGCATATTTATCAAAATCAAGAAATCGGATGTTTGAGTGTTATTAATCCTTAAATTATTAATGAAAAAAAATACAAAATTAGAAAATGTAATGCAAAAAAAAAAAAAAGAAAAAAATTGTGGCACAAATCACACCAACAGATAGCGGCCGACAACGATATGTCTCTCTTCTCCTGCTATCCGAGGCGGGAAATAAGCATCATAAGGGGACAAATGGTTTGATGTCGTTCCAAAACTGAGATGGTTCAGTAATGGCGGTCTTGTGCCAAACTGCTCCGTCTCCAGCAGTGACGAATTCTCTCCAGGTATCATGTTTTCTCGTAAACCTTTCCAGCAAAAATCCTCGAATTCCAGCAGTGACGATTTGGCATCAGGTATAATGTTCCAGAGCAAAGCATAGTCTCGTAAAATATCTTTACATTGGGGAAAAAAAAGTTAGGTGTAGGAGTCGACATTTTTTGAGGCAATTAAATTATAATTTTAGAATTATCTTTCTTGGGAAATATGTTTAATATGTATGTTTCTGGAGACACGAATGTTTATAAGATGAACCTGTTTATAAGATGAACCTGTTTATAAGATGAACCTGTTTATAAGATGAGCCTGTTTTTATGATGAACCTGTTTATAAGATGAACCTGTGTATAAGATAAACCTGTTTTTATGATGAACCTGTTTGTAAGATGAACCTTCCATTGTAACTTAGTGTCACTAATGTGTGTTTTCGTACTAAAGATAAGCTCACTCACTTTTCTTCTTATCTCTTCTTCATACTCTCCCTCGTTCTTTCTCTCTCTTCCTTACTTCCTCCCTGCTTCTCTTCCTCACTCCATCCCTCCTATTCCTCATTCTCTCAATCTTTCTCTCCTTCACTCAGTCTTTCTCTTCAGTATTTCATTCAGCTTTCTCTTTCTCATTCTCTCACTTCCCGTTACCTCCGTTATTCCCATATTTTTGAAAGTAATGATAATTTAAGTCATTACAAGCTAAAAAAAAATTTCTAGATTTTTCAGTCTGGGGTGTACCTTGTCTTACTTCAGTCTGGGGTGTACCTTGTCTTACTTCAGTCTGGGGTGTACCTTGTCTTACTTCAGTCTGGGGTGTACCTTGTCTTACTTCAGTCTGGGGTGTACCTTGTCTTACTTCAGTCTGGGGTGTACCTTGTCTTACTTCAGTCTGGGGTGTACCTTGTCTTACTTCAGTCTGGGGTGTACCTTGTCTTACTTCAGTCTGGGGTGTACCTTGTCTTACTTCAGTACCTTGTCTTACTTCAGTCTGGGGTGTACCTTGTCTTCAGTCTGGGGTGTACCTTGTCTTACTTCAGTCTGGGGTGTACCTTGTCTTACTTCAGTCTGGGGTGTACCTTGTCTTACTTCAGTCTGGGGTGTACCTTGTCTTACTTCAGTACCTTGTCTTACTTCAGTCTGGGGTGTACCTTGTCTTCAGTCTGGGGTGTACCTTGTCTTACTTCAGTCTGGGGTGTACCTTGTCTTACTTCAGTCTGGGGTGTACCTTGTCTTACTTCAGTCTGGGGTGTACCTTGTCTTACTTCAGTCTGGGGTGTACCTTGTCTTACTTCAGTACCTTGTCTTACTTCAGTCTGGGGTGTACCTTGTCTTCAGTCTGGGGTGTACCTTGTCTTACTTCAGTCTGGGGTGTACCTTGTCTTCAGTCTGGGGCGTACCTTGTCTTACTTCAGTCTGGGGTGTACCTTGTCTTACTTCAGTCTTGGGTGTACCTTGTCTTACTTCAGTCTTGGGTGTACCTTGTCTTACTTCAGTCTGGGGTGTACCTTGTCTTACTTCAGTCCGGGGTGTACCTTGTCTTACTTCAGTCTGGGGTGTACCTTGTCTTCAGTCTGGGGTGTACCTTGTCTTACTTCAGTCTGGGGTGTACCTTGTCTTACTTCAGTCTGGGGCCTACCTTGTCTTACTTCAGTCTGGTATGTACCTTGTCTTACTTCAGTCTGGGGTGTACCTTGTCTTACTTCAGTCTGGGGTGTACCTTGTCTTACTTCAGTACCTTGTCTTACTTCAGTCTGGGGTGTACCTTGTCTTACTTCAGTACCTTGTCTTACTTCAGTCTGGGGTGTACCTTGTCTTACTTCAGTCTGGTATGAACCTTGTCTTACTTCAGTCTGGGGTGTACCTTGTCTTACTTCAGTCTGGGGTGTACCTTGTCTTACTTCAGTCTGGGGTGTACCTTGTCTTACTTCAGTCTGGGGTGTACCTTGTCTTACTTCAGTCTGGGGTGTACCTTGTCTTACTTCAGTCTGGGGTGTACCTTGTCTTACTTCAGTCTGGGGTGTACCTTGTCTTACTTCAGTCTGGGGTGTACCTTGTCTTACTTCAGTCTGGGGTGTACCTTGTCTTACTTTAGTACCTTGTCTTACTTCAGTCTGGGGTGTACCTTGTCTTCAGTCTGGGGTGTACCTTGTCTTACTTCAGTCTGGGGTGTACCTTGTCTTACTTCAGTCTGGGGTGTACCTTGTCTTACTTCAGTCTGGGGTGTACCTTGTCTTACTTCAGTCTGGGGTGTACCTTGTCTTACTTCAGTACCTTGTCTTACTTCAGTCTGGGGTGTACCTTGTCTTCAGTCTGGGGTGTACCTTCTCTTACTTCAGTCTGGGGTGTACCTTGTCTTACTTCAGTCTGGGGTGTACCTTGTCTTACTTCAGTCTGGGGTGTACCTTGTCTTACTTCAGTCTGGGGTGTACCTTGTCTTACTTCAGTACCTTGTCTTACTTCAGTCTGGGGTGTACCTTGTCTTCAGTCTGGGGTGTACCTTGTCTTACTTCAGTCTGGGGTGTACCTTGTCTTCAGTCTGGGGCGTACCTTGTCTTACTTCAGTCTGGGGTGTACCTTGTCTTACTTCAGTCTTGGGTGTACCTTGTCTTACTTCAGTCTGGGGTGTACCTTGTCTTACTTCTGTCCGGGGTGTACCTTGTCTTACTTCAGTCTGGGGTGTACCTTGTCTTCAGTCTGGGGTGTACCTTGTCTTACTTCAGTCTGGGGTGTACCTTGTCTTACTTCAGTCTGGGGCCTACCTTGTCTTACTTCAGTCTGGTATGTACCTTGTCTTACTTCAGTCTGGGGTGTACCTTGTCTTACTTCAGTCTGGGGTGTACCTTGTCTTACTTCAGTACCTTGTCTTACTTCAGTCTGGGGTGTACCTTGTCTTACTTCAGTCTGGGGTGTACCTTGTCTTACTTCAGTACCTTGTCTTACTTCAGTCTGGGGTGTACCTTGTCTTACTTCAGTACCTTGTCTTACTTCAGTCTGGGGTGTACCTTGTCTTACTTCAGTCTGGTATGAACCTTGTCTTACTTCAGTCTGGGGTGTACCTTGTCTTACTTCAGTCTGGGGTGTACCTTGTCTTACTTCAGTCTGGGGTGTACCTTGTCTTACTTCAGTCTGGGGTGTACCTTGTCTTACTTCAGTCTGGGGTGTACCTTGTCTTACTTCAGTCTGGGGTGTACCTTGTCTTACTTCAGTCTGGGGTGTACCTTGTCTTACTTCAGTCTGGGGTGTACCTTGTCTTACTTCAGTACCTTGTCTTACTTCAGTCTGGGGTGTACCTTGTCTTACTTCAGTCTGGTATGAACCTTGTCTTACTTCAGTCTGGGGTGTACCTTGTCTTACTTCAGTCTGGGGTGTACCTTGTCTTACTTCAGTCTGGGGTGTACCTTGTCTTACTTCAGTCTGGGGTGTACCTTGTCTTACTTCAGTCTGGGGTGTACCTTGTCTTACTTCAGTCTGGGGTGTACCTTGTCTTACTTCAGTCTGGGGTGTACCTTGTCTTACTTCAGTCTGGGGTGTACCTTGTCTTACTTCAGTCTGGGGTGTACCTTGTCTTACTTCAGTCTGGGGTGTACCTTGTCTTACTTCAGTCTGGGGTGTACCTTGTCTTACTTCAGTCTGGGGTGTACCTTGTCTTACTTCAGTCTGGGGTGTACCTTGTCTTATGCACATGCTTTCAGGCTCGTGTAGTCGCCTTCAGGCTCATGTACACGCCTTCAGGCTCATGTACACGCCTTCAGGCTCATGTACACGCCTTCAGGCTAATGTACACGCCTTTAGGCTTGTGTATGCATTGTCCCTCACCAAGAAGGTCCACGGAGTCATCGGCGACAACAGCAACAACGGAAACGACAAAGGTAACGACGAGGACGACAGTGACAGCTGCGTCGACAACGGCGGAAACGATGAAAACGACAGCAGCGAGGGCGGGGGCGACGGCGGCTGGGCCGTGCCGTGACAATGTGTGCACAGACTTGTCAAGAATGCGATTTTCCGCCCTGGCGTTGTTTCTCGCTGTAAATAAAGGATAAACGCTGAGCACACAAAGGCCGAGGCGACCACGCTGCACCCATCTCCTTCCCATCCTGGAGACGCAACATCACCTCCTTCAGAGATGCATCACCACCACCCCAGCGATGTAACACCACCACCATAGAGATGCAGTACCACCATTCCCCAGAGATGTATCCCCAGAGATGCGCCACCACCACCCCCTGAGATGCACCACCACCATCCTCATAGATGCAGCACCACCACCCCCAGAGATGCAGCATCACTACACCCGAGATGAAGCATCCCCCAACCGTCCTAAAGACGAAGACTTTCCCCTCAGAGATGCATATCCTTCTCCCTGAAAGTAAGACTTCAATATTGTGTTGTTTTGCTCTAGCGAAAAATTTATCGGGTCATTCAAGAAACATTTAAAGTGCAACCTACACAGATCGTCTGGTCAGGTGAGGAGTGAGGTGAGTACCTAAGTTAGGTGGCTCGTGCTGCTGCCTAGGAGAGTCCACGTGCTGGCAGGCGACGTAGGCAAATATAGGCAAGACGTCTTGTGAGCATAAATGCGCCTTGGTTTTGCTGTACGGTATCACTAGTCTTGATGAATAGAGCTTCAATATACTTTCTCCTGACCCTATCATCTTTAGGAGGTGTGTGGTCTCGTGCCTGTATCTCACACACACGTTGTTGGTTGTGTGTGTACCACGCTCATATTTATATAATACGTCGTGAGATCACGAAGTGTTCCTCATACATACAATGTATTTCATCCAGTACGACGTCAATTGTAGACTCCGGCTGTATTGCTAGATCTACCTGGAGTGAGCTCTGGGGGTCAACGCCCCCGCTGCCCAGTCGTTGACCATGCTTGTCAATTTTAACTTCATGGAGAATGGATGCAACAGCCTGGATGACCAGACAAGCACTAGTGAAGCCTTGCCACAGGCCGGACTGCAGGAGTAGGTATGGAAACTCTCGAAACCATCCACAGGTAGATAACTGAAGTGACAGTGTTACAGGTGGGAAGAACAACACACTTTACGACCTCAGTGTTTCCCCAGGTGGGTTTCCAGGCTACGATGTACCTTCTCTCGCAGTCTGCAAAAATATACTGGTGAAGATTCAGCGGCGTGAGGCAGATCGACATTTCTCCTTTAAGAAATCACCGCTGCAAATCCTATGGCCTCTACGGAAGAATCCGATCAGGACACCACGCCTGATGTGAAAAAGAAGTGGATAAAGTCATCCTTATAGGTCGTTTCTTTGTACAGTAGACCTTGAATTTGAAAGTGCTGACCTCTTTGTCTAATAAAACTTCGAGGCAGGGGGAGAGACTTGTCTCTTTCTTCCTAGAAGAAGGGAAGAGAATGCTGCAGCAAGCAGAATGTTGCAGTAGCAGAATGGATATCAGAATGTTTCAGCAATTAGATAGTTCTATCTAACAGAATGTTTCAGTAGCAAAATGCTGAAGCCAAGATATTGCTTCATGTGCAAGCTGAGCCCTCAACTCTACCCATGATTATGACTGTTGCGCTGAGAATGTTTACTGCAAATATTTCAATTTTTAACAAGGTTGTTAAAACGTAAGTGTTATCAGGGGGTTAGTGAGGGCGAGCAGCTGTGACTTCTGTCACCAACATCAACCATACGTCTCTCCTCTCTGTACTATGTTCATAGGGAAGCGCGAAATTTATAAGAATCATACATTGCTTAACATGATCGGTGGGTAATCCTGAGTGATCCAAGAAAGAAAAAGGCAGCTCTATTTCCTTGTTTCAAGAGCCTTTCACTAGCATCAATACATTTGAAGGGATTTACAACCTATTAAATGCATGATGCTGCGCAAAACGAATAATTTTGGGGGGGGAAGAAGAAACTGCAGAAGCAAACAAAAGACCACAAATAAAATGGCCTCCACCTGAATACCGCTTTGTTGTCTCTAATGGAGCCGAATTTGGTTTTCCATTAGAGACCCAATAGAGACGTCGATGTGCTACCTATTGAGAGGTGAATGGTCTTGTAATGGTGCAGTATTGTTGTAGTGTTAGGCTCGTGGTATATTTATGTAATAATGTCGCATTATAATTATAATGAGATTAAGTGAATATGCTGTACAGTGTAGAAATATTATAATGGTCCTGTTTAAATTATGTTGTAATATTGTAAATGTCCTGTAGGTTGGAAACGTCGTTGTAATGATTTACTTGTAGAGATCTAGGATAGGGAAGATGTTTGGTGGAAAAATACATTCAGTAATGTTGTGATGTTTTCCTTTTAGACATCTAATACAAGGAAGATGTTTACTTTAGAGAGAGAGAGAGAGAGAGAGAGAGAGAGAGGGTGTGTTATGTCTCACAAGCAAGAACACCTAGGATAAGAGACCAATATTCATGTTATGGTAATGTTCTCCAGATCTGAGAAAAGTTCCTCTCCAGCTCAAGAAATTTGCTTTCCATCACTTTCCTTTGTGACTGATTGCACTTAGGCTCCTCGTTCAGTTTTTTCTGCTTACCGTCTTGTGAAGTCTGGGAAAAATGAAAGAATTTCAGCTGTTGTTGAGAAGATAACTCCACAGACGCTCCTTGAAGTTCTGAAGATCAAAGTTATCAGGGAACGACGTTAGCTGCTACTTTGTTTCACAGAACAGCAGTGAAATGGATGAACTGGGAGAACACACGGCTCTGTTCTCTGACTGGCACCAGACACACAACTTCTGTGATTGATACCAGACACAAAATTTCTGTGATTGACACTAGTCTCGCAACTTTCGTGATTGACACTGGACACCCAACTTCTGTGACACAAGACACATAACTTCTGAGATTGGCACCAGACACACAGCTTCCATCATTGATACCAGACACACAAGCCTCGTGACAAGAGACTGTGGTGCGAATATTGCGTATTAATATTTCTGAGAGTAAGAATAATGAAAGTTGTTGAAGAAGAGAAGACACAACTTTGCTGAGGTGGTTCATTATTCAAGATTATATGTGAGGTCAGGTGCACTGCTGACACTAATGACTCTTCTCACAAGTCCACCAAGAATACTGCTAGAGGGGAAGAGTCCACAGAGGCGAGACTACTCTAGAGAAGAGAGAGGAAGATTCCTCACAGATGAGAGTACTCCAGAGAAGATTGAAGAAGAGTCCTCAGAGGTGTAAGTGCTCTAGAGAAAGTGAAAAAGGAGTCCACAGAGGTGAGAGTACTCTAGTGAAGAGTGAGGAAGATTCCACACAGATGAGAGCACTCTAGAGAAGATTGAAGAAGAGTCCTCTAGCGATAAGTGGAAAGAGTTCACAGAGGTGAGAGTACTCTAGTGAAGAGTGAGGGACAGTCCTCAGAGATGAGAGTACTCTAGAGAGGAGAGAGGAAGAGAGGAAGAGTCCCTAAAGGTGAGAGTACTCTAGAGAAGAGTCACTAGAGGTGAAAGTGCTAGACTTCAAGACACTTTACTAAAATGCGAAAAATATAGTTTCGAAGACAG